>NW_011352061.1:18978-55190 GCF_000735185.1 Notothenia coriiceps
AAATACTTCACATTCATCCAGTTTGTGAAAGTAGTTGTAGCATTTGAGACTTTTAAACTTTAATTACCGCTGTTGCGCGCCCCCCCCTGTGTGTTTATGTGTGTGTGCGTGTGTGTGGGGAGGGGGGGCGCGCGCGCAACTTCCAACAGGAGTCATTTGGGGGGGCTCTTTGGAAAAAAGGGAGGCGGCATCCTGCCATTCTTTTTTCATGTCCATGCAACACCCTGTTTTAGCACTGAGTCACAAGACACACCTCTCCCTCATGACTCACTGCCAGTCAGTGGAGACACGCTTATTTTGTATGCAGCCAGTGTGTGTGTGTGTGTGTGTGTGCGCGTGCGCACGTGTGTGTGTGCCCCACCCTGCCCTGGAGCCTGGGTGTATTCTCTTGTAATCCAGCTCTCTAGACCTGTCCTTTCTCTTTTTTATTCACTTTGTTTGTTTCCCCACTGACTGATTATCCTCCGGTTGATACCAACTGCCTGTGTGTTTCTTATGTTCATGTTTCTTTTACATGACTATATTTAAACATTTCATACAGAGTGTTCTGGGAACTTTTTCCCAGTGTGTGTGTTGGTTCTGTCATCAAAAGTCCAAAGACTGCCACCTTGTGGAAGACTGAGGTGATGCAGGTTACTGTTAGAATGACTCTGAATTAAGATCACATTCAGGGCAGGAACGTCAATAATTATGTAGTGAATACATGACTTGACATGTTTGTTCTGAGCATGAAGGGCCAATCAGGCACAAGGATGTCCAATCATCTGTATTGTTCTTATTACAATTTTAGATTAGAAACACTTTAAAGATTCCAAATTGATTTTAGAAATATTTATCTATTGAGTACACAATATGGACATATACAGAATAAGTGGGAAAACACTATAATAGATAAACCTACTACTAAGGAGCTATAAACATAGGATATTTTTACATCTTTAATTGTGCAAAGTAATAATAATTTTACAATTATTTTCAGTAATTTGTTAAAAAAAAAGAAAATGCTTGTTATTTTTTAAGCTCAATTAATTCTATTTGCAAAATGTATCGCAGAAGAAATGACCATTATTTTACACACTATCTTTATATATATTTGAATAGACTATAGGAAATTAGCTTGAATTGACACAAATAGAAAAGTCAACTTTAGTTAGGAGACATACGAGAAATAACAGTGTGTGTGTGTGTGTGTGTGTGTGTGTGTGTGTGTGTGTGTGTGTGTGTGTGTGTGTGTGTGTGTGTGTGTGTGTGTGTGTGTGTGTGTGTGAGCAGCAGGGTCTGGAAAGATTGCAGGGATTGCCAGCGCCATAGGAGTGGCTCTGTTGGGAGCAGCGTCCAGTTACTTCGCCTACCAGAAGAAGAAGCTCTGCTTCAAGATACAAGGAGGTGACTACGTTACTCCTGACTCTTCTGATCATATAGAGACAACATAAATATATCTCAACATGTCTCACTGATCACATGTTGTGTGTTTAGGTGTAGATCCAGAGAGCGGTAAACACCATTCCGGTAATCAGTCTGATCCTCAAGGTAGGTGGAAAGATACTTATCATTATTAGCAGATAAGCATACTCAGGGTATCATAAGTAAAAGTACAAGTGTAGTGTCCTACAGCAGGAAGTGCACTAACTCTTTCTTCCTTTAAATGTTTCAGTTTTCAGCAATCTGCTCAGGACGTCCTAAACACAGCGTCTGATTTCTACTCAAGAAAAGCCAGTGGCCTTCTCTACAAAACGTACCTTCAATCAACGGTCTCTCTTAAGCCTTATTAAACAACCTAAGGGAGCAGTGTGTAGGATTTAGGGTGCAGAAATACAATCTACTATTCCCAAACAAGTTTTATAATCACTAAGAATGTTTTCATGAGCTTTCAATGTGCCCTTCATATAGGGAGTCTACATATCGCCCCGCAATGATTCAACAGCGTTCATCAAACTTTTTTGGTCCTTGAAGGCCACCGTAGTTTGCATGTCACTAAATCCCACACACTGCTCCTTCAAATCTAACTTGAAAATAAATATGGCACTTATGTTTCATCACTCTTCCATTCACTGCTGTCATCACTAAGATGATAATAGTTTGTGTGTTACTACTGAACACATGGAATCATTGTCCTGTTTTAACAAATAAGTGTTTCTTTTTGCACTCCAACATTTCTTTGTTTTTTGTGAAGCAACCCTTTAATGTACACCTCAGTCTGCCTAAATACGGGGGATTTTCCAATTAAATAAGGTATTAAAATAATGCTGCCCTTACATTTGAATTCACTTACTTGGTGTTATATTTAAAATTGAGTCCCTCCCTCCCGAGTTTTTAGTTTGGTCTCTTTCCGTTTCAAAGTCTTCCGTAAAAAAAGATTTGGCTTTTTCAAAATAAGAGTAACTAAGAACATTAGGACTTTAGTTCTTTGAGTAAGGCTTTTATTGTGAAATGTTTATGACAGAAAGCTTTGGTTTCTTATTGATGGTAGCTTAACAACATTTTCTTTAGAATGAATGAGACATTATTTCATTTTGTACAGATATGAATCTACAGCATGGTACAGCAATGTTTTACCTTGTATGACATTATCATCATGTAACTGGATGCAAATCCAGCGGAAGGAGCTTTTAATATGAAATACTGATTGTTTCATTTTAAGATCTAATAAATGTAGACAGTGATGTGGTAAATGCTGAAAATCTTTTGCATCCCATATGTAAATGTAACATACAGTAGAAGCTTTTTGTTTGTTGTTGTGTTTGATATTCCTTGAAGTTTGACCCTCTTTGTCTTATATTGACAAAGAATCTCATGTGTAATAAGAAAGGTGCTACAGAGAATTAGCATCATTAGCTCATGGTTTGCCATTACAGCCCATGCTAGCATCGTTAGCAGCTAGCTACATCATTAACATAACCACTATATAAGGTTTCATGCTCCCAGCTTCACAACAAACCATGAACAAGACTAAACTTTCCTATTTGATTTCAGAAATAATGTTTTAGGAGTCAGTCGTAGACAGACGACTTTTTGCAGGCTGTCTATCTTATCAGTTTGACTTCAGCAGCGCTCTGAGGCCATGCTGATGCACTTTTTGTCGCAGTTATGATAATCAGAATCAGGTTTTATCCTCAGACTCGACCATGAGTCATGCCTTTATTGCAAAGTATCATAAATCAGAATGATTGCCTGAGGGGATTGTTGTTATGACGCTGAAATATGAGAGTGTGAGCTGTAAATACTGGAGGATGTGGATAAATGCTGCTTTCAGCTTTTACACCATGATCTGCTTTGAAGTGTTTTTGGGAGGTTTTTGTCATGTCATTTACAAGCTTAGATCTATTCCAGGTCTGATGTGTGTGTGAGTTTTTCAATAAAGCGGTGTTGTACAGTTCGTCTGCTTTATCATTATTACTATAAAATGAGTTAAAATGACCGTGAGACAGAATAATCACAACTCAAGATCGATTTACTGACTACTGATTTAAAAAACAGTTTATATACCAATTTAAAGTAATCAGGTTACACTTCTTTTACATTGTGACACTTAATACGGGTAATAAGTATTTTCACAGAATATGTTTTTGTGCTTTGTGTTCCCTCACTGTTTCCTGTAATGTGTAAAGCAGGGTGAACCCAGAGCATAGGGCAGCTGCTGAAGGTCCACACAGTTGCACAACACCTGGCAAGACTCACTAGTTGAATGACCACATGAACACACACACACACACACACACACACACACACACACACACACACACACACACACACACACACACACACACACACACACACACACACACACACACACACAATACAGAATGGGATGTCACTTCCTGCTGCGGTGTCACATTCATCCTGTAAGTATTTAAGGTTCCACAGCAGCTCCAGAGATGTGCACCTGGGACCCCCGCAGACTGTTCCTCACACCCCCAATGAGAGGCCTGCTGCAGTGAAGTGAAACTAACTCGTATTTTCTGGATAAAGAGAGCGGATTTAACGCACGGAAAATGTCAGGTAGGTGATCGTTTGTGACCTAAGTGATGTGTAAAATGACATTGTACTGCTTATTTGTTGAGTTTTCTTGAGGGTGTAGTGTCCTAGTTTACCCTTTCTGCACATTTAAAGAGATTTTGATCTGTGGTGCACACTTGTTGTTCTGTTGTTGAATTATACGGAGTGCACTCTAGTGACCCAGTTTGATTTGAATCAGAATAGACTCTCCTGTAACTCTACACGCAGCCCAGAGATGTCTTCAGACAAAAGCTCACGAGCTTCTGCCTCTGACCACTGGCCAGGAAAATGGCTCAGTTACAACTACACTTACCCCACATGCTCCCACCCTCATGTTCAACCATAATGGAAAACAAGGCACCAAAATAACCATTAGTGTCATTTTGTGTCAAAATTGCTTTTTTAGGGTCATTCTTAGGAGCAAAATATAATAATTCTTAACTGTAAGGATACTAAAACTACTAAATAAAGACGTATGCAGACACACAATCATAAATATATATATTTTGTTATTCTCAAAGTGTAGTTTTGGAAAATTATTTAACCTTTAAAGTCGATTGCTCTTTTGGAAAGTGGTAAAGACGTCTCTTAGCAACCTATTTACAGCCATTAGGTTTTAAGTGTATATTTAAATTGTTTAAACCTTGTCGTGACCATTTTGTAGGTAGGGAGGCCTTCGTCACCCTGGCAACCACAAACTCCTACTGCATGGGAGCTACAGTGGTGGCCAGAAGTTTGCGGCGCCACGGGACGACTCGCAGCATCGTTGTCATGGTAACACCCAATGTCTCAGAGCAGTCAAGGTGAATGATTTCATTTCTCCGGCATATAAGCTGAATATATAGCATTTGTATAATTCTCACTTACCGTGACATGTATGTCGTCACCAGGCTGGCCCTGCAGAGTGTCTTCGACGAGGTGATCACCGTGGACGTGATGGACAGTGAGGACCGTCTCAACCTGTCCCTGCTGGGACGTCCTGAGCTGGGCATCACCTTCACCAAGATCCACTGCTGGACTCTGACCCAGTACAGCAAGTGTGTGTTCCTGGATGCCGACACACTGGTGAGTCCTGCACACACAGAAACACAACATATGTGTAATATTTGACTGTGAAATACATCATTATGTCCAATAAGTGCACTCTTTGTGTTTGATGCTGACCTGAATCTATCCTCACTAAGGGAGCTGCAACAGGAAATGCTTGCAGCTCCTTCACATTAAAAGAATTCCATTGGCAAAAGAGCTGGGTAACTTTTATTATGAAGGAGCTTGGGGAAAATGGAAAAGCGATCTTGGTCAATGATCATAGGGAAAAACAAGGCAGATGTTGTACACATGGCAGTATAGCATAAGGACATGCAGGCTCATTGGCCGTATTGCACTATCACTATCTGGAGCTATTTATCCCTATACACCAGTAAACACCCTGTCAGTCTCTTTGAGGGTCACTCATCATGTTCCTATAGGAATCAATAGCAGCACGCATGTGAGTGGCCCTTTAGGAGCATGTCCCCCTGCCTCTGTGTGCTCAGTGTCAACATGTTCTCATGTAAAACGCAGAGGAACAGGCAAGGTTTCTCAAGGTTGTGTGTCACAATATATCATGGCATGTCCCACACTGACCTGATAGGCGGGGTCCCCTCTCAGGTCCTGTGTAACGTGGACGAGCTGTTCCACAGAGACGAGCTGTCGGCGGCTCCGGACCCCGGCTGGCCCGACTGCTTCAACTCCGGGGTGTTTGTGTTCAGACCGTCCCTGCACACACACCACCGCCTCCTGGAGCACGCCCGGCAGCACGGCAGCTTCGATGGTAACCCATGACAACTCTTCTTTCTCATTATTATCATCACCTACAATAAAGAATAACACAGTGAGACTCAAAGTTCCACATTCAACTTTATATCACTCCATCTACAATGACTACTTTTTTAATACTGGGTGACATGTGTTGGCTTCAGGAGGGGACCAGGGCCTTTTGAATTCTTTCTTCAGCGGCTGGCCGGTGGAAGACATCAGCAAACACCTGCCGTTCATCTACAACCTCAGCGCCAGCTCCCTGTACAGCTACCTGCCCGCTTACCAACAGTGAGCCTGCGCACACACACACACACACACACACACACACACACACACACACACACACACACACACACACACACACACACACACACACACACACACACACACACACACACACACTTCACTTATTACAGGTTTTATCCATCACAAGTTTCAAAGGCCTCATTTTTGTAGTGTAGCCCATCATTTATATCCGTTAAAATAACACCGTAATCACTAAAGTAACTGCTCCTTTCTATGGTATGTCGATACACACCACCAATTATATTACTCTGCTGCAGTGTGCACAAACATCCTGAGAGTTTGCTCCTGCAGGTTTGGCCACGATGCAAAGATTGTGCACTTCCTGGGATCAGTGAAGCCCTGGAGCAGCAGCAGCCAGAGGGAGGGCGGCCACTCAAACATGGAGCAGTTTTTGTCTCTGTGGTGGAGGGAATACGGCAGCAACACGGAATCATCTGCAGCAGAGACGCCACAGCAGGTACTTGAGTGAATCTACTCTCCACCACTTGTGTCACTCCTGGTTGTTGTGCAGGAAGTCAGCCATGGTCCATGTTTGGCAGAGGCTCTGCAGATTTCCCCTCCAAACACTGGAGCAGAACATCCCTCTGATGAGTCCCCCCTCTTCAGCTACTGAGTTTGGCAGGAGCGTAGACATGGCCGAGCGGCCAGACGCCACACATGGCTGCCTGGCTTGGGACTGGTTGTTTTCCAAACACTAAAACACCCTCCCTTGTTTTGCAGACCCAAAAGAAGGAAGCTAAGATGCCAGTTGTGCTGAAGATGAAAAAGAGAAAGGCCAAGTTGCCAGTGAAAGGAAAACTGGTCAACTCTGGTCCACTGCCAGCACATCTTTCCCCGCTTCAAAAGGGGCTCCATGCACCGCCTGACCCAGAGAGAGTAAGCAAATTCACCTGTTATGGGTCACTAATGGATATTTTGTTCATTTTTTCCAACATAAGTAGCTCTTTTTAAGGGAAAAAGGTGTGATAAAGTCAGTGTATTTTTGAGGCCAAACACGTTTATGTGGTATCTGCAGCCAGACACCACATATGTCTGCCCTGGCCCAGGGACTGGTTCCATCACTAAACGTCCTCCCTTGTTTTGCAGGTCCAAAAGCGAAAAGCCAAAGTGCCAGGGAAAGAAACCTCAAACATTTCGAATTCAAAATTGCCCACAAATCTTCTCCCTCTTCAAAACGAGCTCCGTTTACCATCCAACCCAGAGACAGTAAGCTGCTGCACCTCTTCACTTTTGTGTTACTGCTTATATACTGTTATATTAACATCTTATTAACGTCTGATTCCTTGTTTTAAATATTCTTCTGTGTAGATTTAGAAATTGGAGATCCAAGATAAATGCCTTATTTCTTGATCTGACAATTAGATTTGTATCATATCCTACACTTTCAAAGTTATGAATTTGCTCTAAATCATCAGAAGAAAAACAAAGTACAAATAAAAATATTTTGTGAAGCCGAGCAAGTGGTCATTAGACATA
Organism: Notothenia coriiceps; assembly: GCF_000735185.1. Lineage (NCBI taxonomy): Eukaryota > Metazoa > Chordata > Actinopteri > Perciformes > Nototheniidae > Notothenia > Notothenia coriiceps. Next base: position 26,557 of record NW_011352061.1, read on the forward strand.
TTTGCAGTCAAGCCATGAATTAGCTTAATGAATGACCTCATTAGCATAGCTGTGCATGGTTTTTTTCCAAACATCTTGGTGATTGTTAGGGAGGTATTTAGGCAGCTCAAGCTTCTCTTGTCACAGAGTTTGGCCGGAAACTGGACATGCAGCCAGACGCCACATATGGCTGCCCGGCCCAGGGACTGGTTCCATCACTAAACGTAGTCCCTTGTTCTGCAGGTCCAAAAGAGAAAAGCCAAGGTGCCAGGGAAAGAAAACTCTAACATTTCAGATTCACTGCCCGCAAATCTTCCCCCGCTTCAAAACGAGCTCCGTTTACCATCCGACCCAGAGACAGTAAGCCCAGAGACAGTAAGTGTCACTGCTTATATAATGTCTGATTCCTTGTCTTAAATATTCATCAGTGTAAGATGTTGCAAATGGGGATACACGAAAAATGCCTTATAACTTGATCTGATCATTCGATTTGTATAATATCATACACAGCTTTTTGCTCTCCCTTTCTAAGTGATTAATTTGCTCCACATCCTCCCTTGTTTTGCAGATCCAAAAGAGAGAAGCCAAGGCGCCAGTGAAAGAAATCTTGGACATTTCCGATTCCCTACCAACGCCTCTTCCCCCGCTTCTTAACGTGTTCGATTTACCGTCTGACACAGAGACAGTAAGCTGATGCGTCTGTTCACCTTTGTCTAACGTCGCTGCTGGATATAACACAAGGTGTTGCTCATAGGGACAAAGTCAGAATAAGTATCAGAACTTCAAGACATACAAGAATCAGACATACGCATACAGGGTTCAAAGGACTTAACAGGATAGCAGGACTTACTGTATATATGATGAGGGGATGAAGGCCAGGTGTGCAGGAGGTCAGGTGGTTGCAGGGATGATGAGGAGCAGTAGGAACTAACTAACTAGGCCAGGACTGCCTTAACAGAGATGGGTCTATAGCAAGTTAGCCTAGCTTAGCTCCATTAAAAGAAAACGGAACTCGGAGTTCTTTTGAAATATTTTGTGCAGCCGAGCAAGTAGTCATTAGACATATTTGCAATCAATCCATGAATTAGCTTAATGAATGACCTCATTAGCATTGCTGCTTGTGTTTTGAATACATCATGGTGATTGTGATGGGGGTATTTAGGCAGCTCAAGGGCCTCGTGTTAGCTCCTGTTCATTTACCATTTCTGCTCGACTGCCTCTGACTGGAGCTGAAAAAGAAACACGGCGTCTGTTATCTGTCACAGCTTCTCACTGCGTTGGTTTCATTCATTTCCACTTGATGCATTGTGCTTAAACAAGCTTGTAAGATAAGCCTGAGCAGACCATGAGCATACATCAACAGTGTTATCACGCAGTGCAGGAGGAGAGCTCATTCGGCTGCCATTATTGTACTAAAGAATGACTGTGTGTGTACAGGGTTCTGAGGAAGAGTCCCCCCCCAAAAGGACCCAGACCCAGGACCTAGCTTCAGAGGAAGAGGAGCCTGAGGACAGCGATGACCTCTCTGACATTGAGGAACTTCCTGTACGTTTCACTACCTGCTTCAAATACTGCTCAGGGTTAAAGCCGTAATGTGCAGTGGTGAGGGGATCATTCAGATGGATAAGTTAAAGTACCAATATGTAGAAGTACTCCATCAAAAGTACAATATCATATCTAATAGTACTAATTCCGCAGAAAAAAAATCCTCCATATCTGATATTTTATTACAATATTAAGGTGCCAATATTGTGGCATAAAGTAGCATTTTACAGTTGTAGATACACTGTAAAAAGTATGTCACTTGTATCTAAGTAAGTCATGTAAGCTGCTAGATAATGTAGTGGAGTAAAACTATATCATATTCCTCTGTACTGTAGTATAAAGTAGCATTAAATGGTAATACCCATGTAAAGTACAAGTATGTGAAAATAAGTATGATATTTTAGTAAATGTACTTAGCTAAATTCCACCACTGGACTCAGGTTAAAGTGTTTAAAAGAAGAGCATGAAAGAAATCAAGCTAAACATGTGCCTGCTTTTCCCTCCTGTTTCCCCCCTCCCGATGGTGTCAGAGGGCAGAGGAGACAGAGGCCGAGCGGCTGGAGCACCGCCAGCTGTGGGAGGCGGGCCAGGCCGACTACCTGGGGCGAGACGCCTTCAAGAACATCCAGAAGATGCTCGACCGCTTCCTGGACTAACTGCTCACACACAGGAACCACTCCGCAACCAAACACACCTGAGCCAGCGATTAGTCTAGGCCCAGTGCTCATAATACATGACTGATTTATGACTAACTAATAAAGCATTTTTGAAATGTTGTGAAACACCAACATCTCCACATTGTGAGTGTTCCAATGTTCAATAGTGGGGATTATTTGTTTTGTTTTTGTGGAACTAAATCCCAATTTCCTACAGTCATTTGAGTGAGATAAACAGAAAACTGTCACATGCAGACACACAGTGAGTGGATTCTTCCAGCAGGGGGCACTGTGGCTCTTCTTCCAGAACGCTCCACCATGGGGAGCAGGAAGACCTGAAGAGATGCTGTGTGATGCTGTGTGATGCTTACCCATCATGGTGCATGTCCTTTTCATACGCTTTCTCCTATGACAAGGCTCTATAAGGCAACCTGACTCCCATCCATCAAGAGTAAAGTGGGATAAGATGCTGGTTTCTCCTGACCTCCTCATCCATTAAGCTCTGAAAAGGCAAATAGAGTCCCTCCAGATGCTGCTGGGAATACTTAAGTTGACTTCTACAGAAGAAACTACAATATACATGAAAATGGTAATGCTCAAGTTTGTCAAAATAGTATGTACCTTGAGTAAATGTACCCAGTAGTTTGCTCTCAGGTTGAGTGTGAGACGTGTCACTGTAATGATCAGCTGGAGTCCACTCCTGTGTGTGTGATTAGCATAAATATGACCTGTCAGCCTCCTGCTGCTAATTACAAGCAGGGGAGGACAAAGTGTGTCCTCACATGCAGCACACTGATACTGATGAACCATAGCTTCTATATAATCACAGTAATACTATTGAAACCAGTACAGAAGTCAAGCTGCAGTTTGTTTATGGATCAACAATAAACAAGTTGTTTTAATGTGGGGGCATTTCCTCATGATTAACCCCAATTGCAGCATTTTGAACTCCTTGTACAAACAAAGCTTTAATACTAACAAACATGTATCTGTTCTACAACGTAGAGGCCTGAAGGGCCCTTTTGACCTATAGTCCTCTCAGACCCTTTCTAACAAACCCTCTTTGACTCTCCCTCAGCACTTTGTCCCCAAGGGAGAATCAACCATTACTTTGAAAACTCAACTAAATCGACAATTCAATGGATCATTCTAAATGATTAGCCGTGCTCGAGGGTAGGTTTGATTGCCACTCCTCTGCTCTGCAGCTCTTATGATGTACGGCGCTTGGAATCACTGAAGGCTGAGGAGAAGTAACCGAGGGCATGTTTAATGATTATTGAATGCACCATGATTCGCAACAAGCTGAGGGAAATGATATTGTACAGCCTGAAGCCATGCTTGGGGCTCACCCATGCTAATGATGTTCAGGTCTAATGATAAACATGTCTTTTTTGTGCATTAGCATGCTCTGTTTGTTGCCATATTATACATATAAACTTTATGAAGTAAGAATGTGTTGATATTTTGTTAGGAGCTTGACATGCTGCCAGGAAGACCACCAATAAAAGTGGTTTTAACTTCCTGATGTTCTGCAGGTTTAATGATGAGTCCAGCAGTTAGCATAGTAACATTTGGTAAACGAATAGCAAAGGCTCTACAGTTCTAGAATTATTAATGAAAATTCTAGAATGTTCAATTACAATTCTTGAATGTAAGGGTTATCAACCTGTTGAGGTGATGTTGGAGCTAGATGAAGTTGGGCTATCATTACAAGGATAACATTAATGTGAACCAAAGTTAGCAGGCTGCTTCCTCCAGGATATTTCAAACTTTACCACAGTATCTGGGATATTTAAGTCACCAACACAAGAGGACATTGTAACCCACAGAGCTCCACCACTAGTGGCCAATAAAAATGGCCAGTTATTCATTTCCCCACCTCTTGCCAGTAAAGTTGACATGCTTAAATGGTTTCTAGGAGACTCCTCACTGAAGTTGAACTCATCAATCAACAGTAATGTCAGCCTCCAGAGAAAATCTGCTGTTAGTTTGAATTTAATCTTCAAATACATAACTCAGACAGCCTTCAGCCGCACTTACGTAATCGGCACTGACACGACACTGACCTCGCAAATAATTCCCCTTTAAACTGACCCAGTCTGTTTGTACTGACACCCATATGTGCTTCCAAGAAATGCCACCTTAGTGGGGCACATCAAGGCAAATCTCAGGGAGGATGAAACCAAGCTTAGTCAAATAACCAGAACACTATTTGCCGAAGCTTCCCCCCTTCTCTTGTTTAGTCTTTATTTTCCATTCGCTCTGAGCATGTGTACATGAACAAATAGTCTTGATAAAGCCCCCATCTGGAACTCCTCTGTGGCTTGATGAGAACACTCGGGATGGCGGCGTGTGTGTGTGTGTGTGTGCGCGCGAGGGAATGACTGTGTGTGCAGGTGTAGGCTCCAGCCATCAGACACACAGCGTGGACCAGAAAGAAACGTGAGCTGTCAGAGGACTCTAAGCAGCTCCATATGTTTTTGGGTCTCAGGACCGCCCCCTCCGCTCATCATGTGTGGGAGCCATCGCATGACTAAGTTGATTCATGCTCAGATAATTTGATCAGTGGTTCAACCGCCGGCTTCACATTCTAATGAACCCCAATCTGCGATCAGGCTAATTGGGAAGTAATGACAGTCAGCTGTGGAGGAGATCTGTTCCGATTCGAGGTGGGGCTCAGCAGCTGGTTGGAGATCGGTGGACGGATGCTGATAGGAGCTGGGCCACAAACCAAACCAGTTTCCCAAGAACTCTATTTAATGGGCAGATGCATCTTCTGGAACATTCAACGTGTTACCTTTTCACATGCCAAGACCCATTTTTCAGAGAGCTTGTAAAAAGATTTTTACAGTTGGTGTTTCTGCTTCTGAGGTCCAATTACATACCAATTGTGTGAATCCTTTCTGACCCAGGAAGAATATAAAAACAACCGTCAGCCGCATGTTGGCCTGCAGACATGTTCACATCTGCCCGTGGACTTAGACACTTAATTCCTCGAGGGAGAAGTGAACCAAAGGTCCAAAGATAACAGCAGCTGGACCCGGAGACAATCTTTGGGGAAGTTTCTGTTCCAAGTAGCCTAGCCGATAACTTCGCAAATCTATCATTCTTTCAAATGTTTTTTTTTTATACAGCTCAGAGGCATAAAGTAAGCTAGTTCTAAAAGATGAAAATATGAATATGTGGAATTAAAGTAATCCTCGGGTAACATATTACAAATATATAACAGAGGTGTATCTGATTGAAGGGTCCTGAACAAATCAAAGCTTTGACAATTCTCTACTTAGTGAAGCCTTATCTTTGGAAATGTATCTGAGTCTTGTCTAAATCACATATTTTTCTGTTTCTTAGTGCGGTGAACAATCCATTCATTTTCATCCAATTTTCCTCTGCAGAACTAATGTGATAATAATAATATATGGCAAGCTTCTCAATGCATTAGTGAAACTTTTTCTCAAGTACAAATACAAAAGTCTCTGCGTTTTTAAATCTTGTCTTTGGTGGATAACACACCAGAGCTCGTAAAAGAATAAATATTTTACCTTGTTTGATTTCAAATGAATGTAAATATGCTGATGTGGAACTATTCCAACTTCTTGGATAATAGCTATCGTAAAAGTCAGAACTCTGAATGAATTAGTAGAAAACAGGCAAATTTACTGAGCCCACAATACCAACGAGCCACACATGTGACAGCTTTTTCCACTTATGCATCTTATTTACTGAGACTGATGATCATACGATTTGTTATGCCCGCACTCGTGTCAAAAACAAGCCATATATCACACTCAGAGTTAGCTTGATGCACATGTTGTCAACATCACAGCAGAGGAGGTTTTAGCTCAAGACGCTTTCATCACCAACACGTCTACAGCGTGTTCCCGTGCACTGCAGAAAGAAGCCACTGCTTTTCAACTCTGCTTTAAATTCAGCTCCTCTGTTGCTCAGACACGAGGCGCCTTGATGTTCCCGTGTATTGATGGTGTTGCTGTAGGACCCAGCTCCCTCGTGCCGGCTTTGATTCGTCAACCAGACGCAGAGCCATGTGAATATCTGCAGCCATTCATAAATCACAGTCCTTCCCTCACTGATGTTTCCCTTCTTTTTGTTGCATTTGAGCAGAAATTATGCCTCCATTAGAACTAATCAGTGGCATATTACACAGCATATTTAGACACCGTGGTATTTCTACTTTAACAAAGTAAAGGATCTAAGTAATTAAAGTCAATCTGATACAGTATACAGTGGTGGAAAGTACATTTAAGTATGGTACGTAAGGTAATTTGAAGCAAATACTGTCATTTTAACTCCACCACATTTATTTACAAACACTAGTTTCTAGTTACTTTAGGTCCATATTTCTTGATAATACTATATTCTGAGTTATGATGCATAGATTAATATACTGAGCAGTATAACACATCATTGAAGTTATCTCCACTTTTACTAGCTGCAAAATGTAAATGATGTCAGTTCAATGATTATAATCCAATAATATAATATGTGTTAAGCTCTCAGAGAGTGACCAAAAGGAATCCGAAACTAGGTACGATACAGAAGCAGGGTTCAATGTGGGCATTGTTGCTCACCAGGGCAAGGTAAGACGGTCAAGGGTCCAGACGGAGATGAGGAGCGGGCCCTATTCAGGTGTAGGTGGCAATCAGGAAGAATGAGCAGAAGATGAAGGGGAACCCAGGTCAGCCACGCCCAGCCAGGGAGACACAGGCAAACACAGAGAAAACAGGAGGGAACACTTTGGATTCTAACAATATGTATTATGCCGAATATTTGCCAGTGAGCATTCAAATATATTTGAAATACAAAAACTAGTACCTTTACTTTAATGAATGCAGGTTTTTTTACTTTCAACCATCAACACAGTCGGGTATTACTACGTTTACTTCAGTATTACATGTGAGTTCTTCCACCCCTAGCCTGAATCCCTTGAATACTAAGTCCCTAAGTCAGAGTGGATAAATACAGGAAAGTAACGGTGCTTTTAAACAGCGTACACATCCGGACGCGTGGCATGACTTTACACTGATGACTGTCTCTTTCAGTAATTAGAGTAATCTACAGACACACGTAAAAGGAAACAGGTGGGTGCTGCATGTGAGCGTTTCCAAAGTGAATGAAGCAGGCTCTAGGTCACAGACAGACAGCTTCATAACACAAAGAGAGGAGAGCGCTGCGAGCCATCTGGATACGCTGTCAGGCTCCTTCGGCCACAGGGGGAAAACATGCATCACTGCAGACTAATCACTTCTCACAGTGGAAAATGTGGATCTCATCAGCAAGGAGAAAAATAAAGAAAACTCCTTTTATTTTGTTCCTTCCTCAGAATTGATCAGGGCTTTCTTCCTGGTACTTTTGCTTATCTCCGGAACAGAAGTTGTAGGTGAATGCAGAAAGACAGAAAGTGCTAAAATACTAATATTTAAAAGATAATCTAACTGCTCCAACAAGAGTAAATGCAGTTTCTCAGTGTGACTCTTTCTGCTGAACTAATGAGGGATTTCCTCATGGCTCCAGAGGTTTTTTCTTTCTGGAAGACGAGACGCTGGCTGTACTCCCAGAGCGATGATCGCAAGTTTCAAATCCTCAAGAATAATGGTGACCTACTTCCTTCAGCCAGAAAGCTAAATTGAGTATTTTCACAGATTTCCTTCTGTCTTCTGCTTTCTAAGGCCAGCTGTACAAAAAACAACATTCAATGTAAGTGTATACAGTAAAAAATGTCAGTATATTTCCTAAAGTTTGTGACATTTAAAAGCATTATTCTTTGTTATGGTGAGTCTTCATTTTTCCAATATCTTCCTTCCCCTGTATCAGCAATACAAAAGTTTTTGCTTCTGACAACAAGTTTAGTCGATTCAGGTGGAGATGTTTTATTAAAATATGGGAAGGTGGCTTTGCATCACAGTCTGTCAAAGACAAATCAAATATAAATAAGGACATAGAACCTGAATCAGCATTTTTCAGAAGCAGATTCAAAGATGGTGCACACTGCTCCGAGCAGGAAACTTCAATATCACTTATTGAAATATATTTCAGGTATGGAAACAAATAGAAAATTACCGTTTATGCAAGGCACAGGATACCAACTGGAGTAAAAAATAAAAATCTTAACAAATCTTTATAGCATTATTATACATATATGTAATTAAGTTAAACAATATTTCCTAGTTAGAAAATGAAAAGTTATGCAATTCGAGCATGACATAATATGTCATTGTCAAAACCACACTGTTAGCAGTTTATGTAAAAAACAACCTGAAGTAAAAAATTACACTATCCCTATAATAGTTATTATTTTGGTCAATGACCCTATGATTCCCATTTAGTAACCGGTAAACTAGATGTGGGATATTAGTCCTATGTACCATCAACTTCTGGCTTTGACACAGCACACACTCAAAGCACCTCTGCAGGTTTTGAGTAATTCATTATTTCATCTTTGCAACAGCAGTTTACCAACATTTTGATCGTTAAAAACATAGGCTGCTTTTAACAAGGCAGTTGATTGGGCATACAGTATGAGAATGGATTACAATGATTGGTGAAGTTCATCAGAACACATTGAGAACCGTAGCTTTAGAGTCTACGCCAATGGCATTTCTAGCTGTGCATCGATAGACGCCAGCATCTCTCTGTGTGGGGTTCTGGATGATGAGGGAACCTTGGGGATGGAGGTACTTGTTTCCAAAAAGGCGTGGCTGTGCATTGACGGTCAAGCGTGTTTTATCAGGGGTTTCCCATGCAACCTCCACTCTAGGTATCCCAGTTGCTACGCAGTTCAACTGGACAGCAACTCCCTGTTTAGCGTAAGTCACAGAGGGCGGTCCGTTAGTAATTCGAGGAGGGTATGCGATTATGATCACTGATACAGAAAGCTGAGAGCTGCCGTACTCATTCGCAGCTCGGCAAACGTAGGAGCCCCGATCATAGACTGATACTTGTTTGATGGAAAGTGTCCCGTTTGGCAGGACTGCATATCGTCCGGCTCTTTGCGGCCTGTTGAGGACAACTGCACTGGGCAGTGTCCAAGAAAGTCTGAGTGGTTCGCCACTGGTTAAACAATGAAGCAGAAGTTGTTCCCCATTCACAACGCTGACAGGAGAGTTGTATCTGTTAATGATCTCTGGCTTTCTCCCCGGGGACAATGTTATTGTACGCTCCACAAGCCCTCGAGAATTACGCCCCATACAGCGGTACACGCCCGTTTCAGAAACAGATGGGTTACTGATGATTAAAGAACCGTCGGGTTGGTGGAAAAACTTGTTGACTCGAGCACCCATAGATAAAGGTGTGCCGTTCGGTAAGATCCATGTGGTGTGAGATAGTCTTAAGTCCTCAAAGGTGCAATTCAAAGTCATGGCATTGCCAACAGTCAGTGACAGGCCATCTGTTTTGGACCCTCTAGATTGTGGCCTCTCGACGACTTCCTTTACATCCAAGTTGACCACGAGCCTGACCTCCCCTCCTTCATTACGGGCGATACAAACCAGCTGCCCAGAGTCTGTTCTCTTGGCGGACCGGATTTCCAAGGTACCATTTTGGTGAACTGTCATTCTGTTGCTGTAGTATGGAGCAGGAAGGATCACATTACCCGGTAGAACCCACATGACACGAGGGGTTGGGGTCCCCTTTGCCACACAGTCCAACAGCTTCTGCTGATTCGGGACTGCAGTCACCTTGACGTCATTGGCAGTTCCTCTTAAGCCATTAATCGTTGGTGATGTCACTAGAACGTCCAGCCTGACGACTTTATTGTCTTGTCCTGCGTTGTTTCTGGACATGCAGGTGTAGTTACCTCCATCAAAACGCTGGACTCTTTGAACCACTAATGTTCCGTCATCCAGGACCTGATATTTGTCTATTGCAGGGGAGATGACTCTATGTGTAGGGGATATCCATGTGATGACTGGCTTTGGTTCCCCTTTGGTGTGACATCTCAGCGTCACGGTCTCACCGTAGAAAACCTTGACGATGTTTTGGTCTTTGTCTTGGATTTTTGGCGGAGAACTTGCCACCTTTACCTTGACTCTGACTTTCATCTCGTCTTTGCCAAGTTGGTTCTCGGCGTAGCAGGTATAATCGCCTTCTTCTGGCATGCCCACATGGTTGAAGAACAGCGTACCATTGTCAAACACCACATACCTAAATTCCAGAGAGGAAAGGGGGGGGGGGGGGAGGGATTGTTACAATTTGATGAATGTCATTGAAGACTGACAGTCCATTTTTGGGATTGTGATCAATATTATTATTACATGCAATTATTACACAAATCGTACAAAAAGGGCTCCCTTTACGTTGTTTTCCTTTTCCTAAGAATCCATATAAATGAAAGGTGGTCGTGAATTCCTTCGAATACCATAGGGTAGGTTCTGTATTTTCCACCAAAGCCATTTCTTCTGTGTTCAGTTATACGTGTCAGAAAGAAATACGTTGGGTTGCTCAACCGGAAAAGATTGACATGAAGTATTTACAGTGTGTTCCATGCGTCATTGAGGGAAACAATAAATAATGTGGACATACAAAGGAGTTTTTGTATTCTGGCAGCACATGCCAAAATTGGTTCTTGAAGTAATTTTCTGTGGACGTCGGAAGAGTCATCAATCTTAAGGTGTTGAGCTGTCACAGAACCACAGTTAGGAAATAGTTTCCAATAAGTCAAATGAACACATCAAAAGTCTTTTGGGAACAGCACTGGCCAATGGTGATTGGTCAGTTCAAGAATAAATCATTTACTGTTTAGCAACACCTTGAAGAACATCCTCCTGAATCCTTTTTCTTCATGTTTGCATTTAATGTATATTTTTCGTTATTATAGGTTATACTGTAATTCTGGTTATTCCACACACAACATGTCATAGGCGACAGACCCCTCCTTTCTGGCTTTTCCTCAGGTTTCTTTTCATTTTTACCCTGTTGAAGTTTGTCCTCATATAAAGCTAGGGGCAAGGAACAGTAGGTGTTTGCTGTATAAATTGTATAGCACCTTGCGACAAATTTCTGATTTATTATATTTGCCTTTATAAATAAAAAAGACATTTTAGAAAACATTTTAGTTGGACTGTATGAAGAGAAAACTACCATATTTACAAGTAATTCAGAACTTCTTTTACATCCTTCTTCCAATGTCCCAAAACTAAAACAATTTACTCAATAGATTAAACTCCTCCTACCTGCGGGTGCGTCCCCTGCTGACACTATCTCTCTGTTTGACCGGGTTGACCATGGTGCCGTCTGGCAGAGCCCAGCTGATCTCGGGGTTTGGGAGACCCGAGGCCACGCAGTCCACCTTCAGGTCCCCACCGTACACCACCTCCTGGCTGGACCTGTGCTGCTTCTGCTCGATCTTGGCCGGCTTGGTGAGCACGTCGGCCCGCAGCAGAACGTAGTCATCACCCATCTTGCTACGCGCCACACACAGGTAGTCCCCGCTGTCCTTGTCGGTCACAGAGTGGATGGTCAACGTGCCATTTGGGAACACCTTGATCCTGGGGTCAAAACTGCAAACATAATAGAAACAATAGTATCCAGAGGATGTTAAATGTATGCAGTTTTGAAACATTTGATTGATGTTCATTAATAAGCGTGTGCATTTGTTACCTGTACTGAGCATCCACCAGCTTATTAGAAGGGGTCCTCCAGATGATCCGGGGCTTTGGCTCTCCTTTTGCCACACAGTTGAGGAGCAGCCTCCCCCCATAGACCACATCTGTTCTCTGGGGTGATGAGAGGGTGATGCTGGCCTTTACAGAGGACAGATTTCTCTTTATGCTCAGGGTTACTGTTCTTGTGCTGGATGCCACACCGTTACTGGCTGAGCACTCATATCTCCCAGCGTTTCCCGGGCCCAGGCCCCGCATGTACAGGGTTCCATTTGGGAAGACAAGGAGGTTGCGTGCAGTGACAAACTGGGAAGCAGTGAGCTTTATGCCATCAGGTGTGGTCCAGCGAATAACAGGCTGAGGGGCACCTGTGGCCGTGCAGTGGATGTAGGCAGTGCTGCCCTCTGTGAGCGTGGTGTTCTCGTGTTGTTTCTGCTGAATCACAGGTGGCAACGCTGAGACAGAGAGGCGGACTGAGACTGTGTCAGCTCCAGCTGCACTGCTGCCAATGCACTTATAAATCCCTCTATCTGTGAGAGTGGCTTGGCTAATCCTTAAGGTTCCGTTACTGAAGACGGCCACATGCTGCTGAGGGGAAACACTGAATGGGGCAGCAGCCACGTGGACATGGTTAGGAAGTACCCATGTGACTCGAGGCGTAGGGTGCCCCTCTACCTTACACTCCACATTGACGTCCCCACCCAGCCGCACAGTGATGTCTCTGTGCCGGGGCTGCAGGACCCGCGGGGGCCGAGAAAGAACCACCATGTTGAGCAGCATCTCGTCTGTGCCGTGCTGGTTCTGGACTGTGCAGAGGTACTGGCCTCCATCCATGGGTTGTGTGTTCCTGATGGTTAATGTACCATTTGGATGGACCTCAAATCTGTGGACCCTGGTGTTCTTAGCAATACTCGCCCCTGCATGGATGAGAAGAGAGAGATTTAGATTAGATTTTCTCCCACATAGTATAACATTACAAGGTCCACGTATGTTGTCTCGGATTATCACAAATACACCTCCGCAATTCAAAAAGTCAGCAGAAGGAAGTGGAGGAGGTTTGGGGGGATTGCTCAATAACAAACATGGTACAATATATTATTTTTGTGCACTTTCAATACATTTGACTTGGTATTTTAATGAATATTTAAAATAGCATTATATTAATGATTTATTTTACTCAGTGCTTTTCACTAACTTAAAAACATCTCCTGGAGTGTAACCCTAACCCTACTAGCATCCAAGAAAACTGAACTGAAGTACATAACACACTGAGTTATAATGAGTCATACATACCACTGGCAACCTTAGTCCACGAAAGGAAGGGCATCGGATCACCCTCAGCCCCACAGGGGAGCTGAGCATCTGTTTCAGCTTCCACGGTGAAAGTCTGGAAATCGCTCTTCGTTATCTTTGGCTTCCCTCTTAGAGTAGATCCTTGTCCAGGTAGCTGGTGATTCCTGGACACATCAGGGCGGCTTGTTAGAAGTTCCTCTGTGAATGGAAGAGTTTGGATCGCAACAGTTGGGGTGGGGGTGGCACTCGGGCTGATTTTACTGCTCATTGTTATGGCCTGGGAAGTTGGATTTTCACTAACAAATGGAGCCGGTCTGTGGTAAGGTGGCTGGGTTGCAGGATGGAATTCAGATATTCTCCTGGGCTCTGAAGTGGTGACTTGTTGGTCTTGACTTTGGTCGTCTGGAATGTGGTTTATCCTGGGAGCCTCCTGAATGGTGGCCCTCAAAGCAGGATCCATTTCTCCTGTGGTAGACATGTTTGGTAGTGTGACATGCATGAACCCAGCATCAGGCCTTGAGGAAGTAGTAGAGGGAGGTTTTGGTATGACAGTACTTGGTAAAGGAAAATGATCTATGTTTTCTTTAAGATCTTGATCTACCACTGGCTCACTGATTGTGGTTTTACTTTCACTATGATTGGATATTTCAGTTACTGTAGATATATTTATAGTAACCTTTTCTTTTGCACCCTGAAAAAGCCTAAACAGTCTTGTCATCAAGCCAGTTTGAGTGTATCCAGAGGTTGTCTCAATTTCGTGTTCGATCAACAAAGCAGTTGAGGCGGATGGGGATGGCGGCAGTGAAACATGCGTGTGAATCTCTTCCAAAAGCGCATTTTCACCTTTTTCCGTGGGTGTGTTTTGATAGTCTGATTTATCCTGCTCGACATATGTTTGCGTCACTGTGTGAAAAAGCCCAGAGCTTGGCATAAGTCCGAGGTCTGCCGTAACACTGACCCTTTGTGTCTCCTCTGAGGGTTTAACAGGTGGAACAGGGCTAAGTGTAAACCTCTCCTGAGTGAGGGATGTGAGCATATCCAGGCTCTCTGAAGGAGACACACTCTCTGAGATTCTCAAGGCTGTTTGAGAACTTGTCTTTCCGTGACCCACTCCTGGAGAGACTGTTGGAAATGATGGTGCCGTTGAAGTGCTTTCGAGTGGTGGTTTGGCCATGGGTAAATTGCTGTCTTTTGTCACGGATTGAGAAGCTGGCGTTGAAGAGAGTTTAGTGGCTACCTCAGCGTCATGCCCTGAGACTTTGCCTCTTTCATGACTCAGTCTGCCTGATGACGCTGCTTGGCTAGTGCTGAATGGAACAGTGGTATTGAAACTGGCTGTTGTAACTTCTAATGGTTCTATTTTTAGCTGTGTGGACGCAGTGGTCATTACTGTTGCTAGGGGAGCTGTTGCAGGTGTGCTGGCAATAAACTTGGTGGGTTTGTTCAGCTTTTGTTTCCTTTTGTTTGGATTTCTCCGACGACCCCCATTCCTTCTCCTGGAGGATGGTTGTCGGAGACGCGGAGGAGATTGTCCTTCAGACCCCAGCCTTCCTGTTGTGAGGAGAAGAGTTGCTGAAGATACTGTTGTGAGCGTTGCTTCAGATGCAAATATTGTATCCTTTGGCTGAGTAAGCAACTGTGATGTTGCTGCAGTTGCACTGAAATATTTTCCATATTCCTCTTGGCTTGTTTCTGACTCATTTGGGTTGACCGAAGGGATAATTTGTCTTCCCCTTGAAGAGAGTTCTCTGTCATTATCAGAGCTGGAAACAACATTTGGTCTATCCATATTCCCTCTCCTCTCTGATGCCTTGGACCCATCAGCTGTTTTGACTCTGTTAACATCTGTATTTGTGCTAAGGTTCTCTGTGCGGCTGCTACTCGCAGTGTTTGTGTTAGCCTGCCAGAAAGTGACAGCGTGTGGGGGAACAGATGTGGTCTGCTGTGGAAGGAAAAATACTCCGTTTGAAGTTGTGAAGCTCATATCTTGGATTGTGTGCTGTACATTGTGTGAGAGCATTGTGTGTGGCTTTGCTGTTAATTGTATGCTGTGACTATTTGCTGTCTTATGTGCATTATGCGTGGTGTAGGGATTAGAAGTCACATGCGTGCTTTGACCTTGTGTATTCTGTTTATCCGTTTTTATTTGTGTATGTTGTGTTGGAATGTGTGTTGTGGTGAAGTAATCCTGGCCCTCCTGTTCCTGCACAAATATGGCGTCTGATGAGCCCTCAGTAACATCTTGTGTTTGTGTTGTCTGCTCGGTCGGTTTCCTCTCTGTTGTAAGCTGAACTGGAAGTGGTGTCACAGTATTATGACCTTTTCTATCCCTAATCTTAGACAAAATATCCGCCCATTTCTCTGGGTCTATTTTACTCTTTGAAATATTAACCTTCCGCCTGCTATCAACTATATTCTTCCTGTCTTCAACACGTGATCCTGTTGGTTTTCGAAGCACAGACGGCCTCCTCCACACATTCCTCGACGGGGGGACGCCCCTCCTGCCAGGGGACACACCTTCAGGAATTCTCTTTCTCAAAGGGGTCATTGGAGCCCCCACCTGAGTGACCTCAATGTCCCCTGATGCCTCCTCTGCTTCCTCTGTGGGGACTTTAATCTGAGTGTTCAGCCCCGACGCTGACTGAGGTCTTGCTGGAAACTTCCTCAAAGGCCTTATCAGCCCTTTGCGCCTGACCAGAGTGAGTTTTGTAGCCAGTGTGTCCACGCCATGTTGATTAATAGCTACACATTTATAATAACCACTGTCCAATAACTGAGTCTGTGGGATATGTAGAGTGCCGTTAGAATACACCACAGCCCTAGAGGAGTTGGCTTGGAAACTAACTATGTTGTTGTTTGGTAGAATCCATTTAACTTCAGCATCAGGGGATCCAGATGCCGTGCAAGGCAGGGAAATTGGGTTGCCTGCAAATCCCTCGATGGGTGAAATTGAGGCGTCCTCCCCCGGTGGAGGGCTTGAGGATTCCAGCACTGTCAGATGGAATGGCATGACAGCAAGGTCTCCATGAACCTTAGCAATGCAGTAATAAATTCCAGCATCTGTGTGGCTGACAGGTTTAATCACCAGCCTCCCGTCAGTGGACACAGTCAACCTGTTGTCTGGGCTGCTGTACGGGGCCTCCACCTTAGAGCCGTCTGGCAGCATCCAGTGGAGGACCTGCTGGCCAGAACTGTGCACGTTACATTGCATTTCACTTGGACTTCCCAGAATAGCACTCAACACTTCTCGGGTTGTGTTTGTTGACTCAATCATGACCCATGTTCTCCTCTGTCTCCTCACCATCTCGGCCGGCACTGTCTCTGAAAAGTCCGTGCTCAGGATCAGTTTTACCATCTTGGCTGACGATTGCAGTCTGTTCAGCTGAAGGTTTGCAGATGTCTGCATCAGCCATGCCGGCTGGGCCATCATGTTAACTTTAACACCTGTGAAGTACTGGGCATCCTGCTCAGAGTCCTGCATGTACACATAGGTTGGATGAGGGTCTTTTTTGAGCAGAACCCCCCTTTGTAAGTGGGCTGGCACATTGCTGTAGTACGCAATGAGCCTCCACAGTTGCTCATACTTTTCTCTATCCACCGGACATTCAAGATCAACGGACAAAGAGATGTTGGATGCCAGCTGGACCTGGTTGACCTGCTCCCAGCTGATCTTGGAAAGTTCTCCTGGCTCACTAATCCCGCACTCCAGGTCCACTCCATTCCCATGTTCGTCTGAAAGGCCCAGGGAGATGTTTCCAAATGGTTCCCTGAAATCCTCCGTGGTCATGACCTCACTTTCCACGTCATCGGGTGTAGAAGTCCTATGAGGAGAGCTGATGACGGGGCTGCTGCAGACCAGGTTCTCCATAGCCTGAATTTCTTTCTTCTCGAGGTGCCTGGGAGAAGAGCACATGGGACACAGTTGGCCACCAGGAAGGGCCTTGTCCTTTTTACACTTCAAGACACCTGGGGACAAAAAAACAAGCTGTCAAATAAGACCTCAAAGTAGACTTGAATTATTTTTGAATATTCTAAAATCTTCTTAATCACTTCAAAATACTTTAAACGCAAGAATAAAGGAATTTCAAAACCAATTGTAGTGCAGGAATTCTGCGTCTAACCTGGTGAGGTTTTATCCCAGCCATGGAGCCATCCCATGTTGCAGTCGCATCTCCATGGGTTCCCATGGAGATGCAGGTTCTCCAGCTGAGGCATGGTTGCTACCAGCCTGGAGGGCAGCGAGGTCAGCCCATTGTCAGACAGATATAGGTGCCTCAGAGTGGAGACGTGGAAATGGCCCATCAAAGTGAAGGTGGAGAAAGTTGCTGGGTGAAGCTGCTGAATCCTGTTGCCTTCCAGCTGCAGCATACGCAGAGAGGTGAGGCCCTGGAAGGCGTCCGGGTGGATGAACTCCAGGTGGTTGTGGTCCAGGTGTAATCTGGCTAAAGCCCACAGACCATGAAGGGTGTGTCTATTGATATCCTTCAGCTTGTTGTAGCTCATCTTCAACATCTAAACCAACAAGGAGAAGCATAGTCAGGATTAGTAATGATGGAATCATGAGCCCTTTTTAACCCTGCCAGGGCCTGGAAATAATAATTTATATAGAAAGATATTTTTGATTATTTGCATAGCCATACTAGAAACCCAATAGAACCATAGTCACAAGGATGGAAACACCCTTTTTCAAATGTGGTGATGGTAGCACTTAAGTATCACATTTTCCTGTACGTAGTTATTCTGAGGTTTTTATCCAGGTTGACACCTAAAAAGGCCATTTGGTGACTCAAAAAGTGGCTTTAGCTATGATATTATTGGCCACCAGAGCTGTAAAATACAATCATTTGGAAAAAATCAACAGAGCCCAGACTCATTGGGATTCAGTGTCTTACTAAAGTATTACTACTACCAACGTTCCTGTGCTCATCCAGTGTACCTGTAGAGAAGAGAGATCCCTGAACACTCCATTGGGCAGACTGTGGATGTCGTTCCCATGGACCATCAGGAGCTCCAGCTTCCTCAGACCAGCCAGCGATTTGTCTGTAATCTTATTAATGCTGTTGAACCTGAACAGAACCAGAGTGGGCGGTGTTATAAACATTCATGAGACACAATGATCCTGAATTGGCATGCCATAAAACGAAATCCCCTTGCATTAAGAGTGTAATCCAGTCACTGATGGTATAGCAGAATAACAGACAGGCTGAAAATGCAAACTTCACTGACCCCAGGTTCACTCGTTCCACGTGTTTGGACACAGCGGCTGGGATGCTGAGGAGGGAGCGGAAGGTGCAGTGGAGCTCAGCGGGCTGGGGGCAGGAGCAGGGCCGGGGGCAGGGCACTGAGGCCGCAGGGGGCCACATCACCATCAGCAGCACAGTGTAGACAAGGCACAGGGCGGCGGGGTCCATCTTCATTTAGAGAGGAGTAGTCACTGCAGCTGCCCGTGTGATAACTATAACAGTGGTAAACATGACACATGCAGTTAGTACTATTATTTATACTATTATTATTTTTATATTAATAATGAGAATAACCATGGAAAGAGGGGGCAATTAAGAATATATAAGACAATAACTGTAATACATGACTTATTTAAGATGCAGTGTACCAGATTACATCTACAAACCAATGTTGCTCTCAAAAATGTCTTTTTAGGAAATAAAGGCAATAAAGAATGTATATAGAATAATGGAATAACGTTTTTTTAATATTTAAATGTAATTGGAGATCGTGTTTGAATAACACTTTTTTCCAGGAAAGAAAGGCAATAAATATAAAGCAAAAAAGTCTTGTTAGGATAAAACTTTAATTTGAATGTCTTAACATTATAGATGTCAGAAGAAATCCCTCAGAGGGCTTGAACGCTTATCCGAGTTTGGCTCTTGTTTTGTGGGTAACTCTGTCCCCGCATGCATGGATGAACTGCGGTAAACGCACTGCACTGCAGCGTGTGTTGAGCCTAAGTGCTCCGTAAATATTAAAAAACTTCACTGCAAAAAGATATAAATGCTCTTACCTTAAAATCGTGATATCCTCTCTTGAGGGAACTCCTGGTATTCCATTTGGCTACAGTCCTGAAAGCGCACTACAAAAAGTTGGTGTTGCAAAATGTGTAATGCCGTGCAGAGCAGAAACCGAAAACAGATTTGGATATAAAGCTTAAGGAAAAGTTTGTCTCACTCCTCAATGCCCCTCGTGCTCTGCGGACCTCAGTGAGGACAGAGTGAAGGCTGCTCCGGCGCGCGTGCTGAGGAGGCGCAACAGGAGGAGCCAGGAGTTCCTTGAGAGGATGGAGAGAGTCTAGTGGATGGTCTCCATGAAGAATATGATACTGTAATACATACAAACAAGCTGTTGTCCGGTTGCAGTCCGGGAAGAAGAGAGTGAAGTCAGGAGGGCACACAACATATATAGTAAACCATTAACATGTCCGTGTGGGAACAGTAGCCCCAACGGGGGAGGGGGGGAGGGGAGGGGGGGGAGGGAGTGTGTGGGAGAGAAAAAGGGAACACAGGGATGTTAGCCTCTGCAGACCATTTACATGCACACAAACCACACTGCATTTATTCCCCCAAATAAATGGTCTTTATTTAAAGATAAACAGACAAATATATCAGTGTTTGTAGCACTGTGCCACAATTCTCTCATAAACTGTGTGGTCAACATTAAACTGCTGCCTGTGGAGAGGGGGGAGGCTGGGGGGTAAAAGGTATCAAAGCCCTTTCATTAACACTGACTCACGCACAGCATGCAGTCTAGACACACACCCATTGGAAAAAGCGTGCACAGACAAACACACAGGACAACAATGGGCCTCACATCAAGAAGCTGATAGCCGGCAGGTGGGCTGGGAGGGCAGGCACACACACACACACACACACACACACACACACACACACACACACACACACACACACACACACACACACACACACACACACACACACACACAGCCAGGGTCGTGCCCATAGCTCATGCTTTCCGTTTAACCCAAAGGCATGCAGTGACTTCATGATTTATTTTCAATATGTATGCTTTCAGGATTAAATTTGACTTTTATAACCCTTTACAACTAGCAGCTAAAAGAAAATTGTACTCCAAGGAAAAATAGTAGATTGCAGTTTCAATAAACTAACATGATCAGACATAAATAACCAAAACAGCATTAAAAGATACAATAAATATAAATTAAAATGAATTAATTTAATCAAAGAGCTAGTGGTTTATGTAAATCATATTCTTATTTTATATTATTTTAATATCATTTACAGAATTTCCATTAATAGCCTATCAATGGAGCAGGATATAAAAGGCACATCTGTCAGAAAAGCTTTTATGAGTCATTGTGTTACAGCAATTAGAGAGAGAGCAGCAAATGGATGTGTAATTATAGAAGAAAGTCATGATGATTATCATGCAAGTGCCCCCCCCCCTTGACAAGCTGTCAATCACACAGAGATGCATGGGTATACAGCTGTGCAGTCATCAAAAATAAAGACATTTGTTCTGCCATAATCATAAATGTTATTGTGCAGTGAACGGATCTATTAAACTGGAAGTCATACATGATGTCAGTGGAGGTTTTTCCTGATAAAAAACTATTTGCCTTGGTCCATGTTTCATCTTTACAACAAGGGATTCCTTCCATGATGCTCGGCCTGTGATGAGACGTTCATGGACCGCAGGCATTTGCTTCGATGGCTAAAAGACCATACAGCTTCAGACCCCATCTATAAAAACTGAGAGAAAAACGCTGCAGTTGGAACATTCTATCAACAGAGGAAGTGGTGGCTGTAATGTGGTCTCTCTTATCATGCTTTATTATTCTCCAGTAATTACTCTGTATTTATGTTGAATTCAACATGAATGATCCCCCATTAGAATAAACAAGTCTTTTCACCAAGTTGAAAAATAACACTCCCTTATTCTGTTACAGCACCCGACAGTGGCCTAAATTCCAAATCATCTTCCACGCTTGCTGCTTATGTTTTAAAACTAACCTGTGAGTTATGACATCAGGAATTTGGTGTTACTGCTCTGTAGGACCTGTACAAATCTTCAATTGGTGTTAGTCCAATCATAATACATTCCAGATTATCTCCAAACAGTCATATATATGCATTGGTGGACAATATACAGTGATTTTCTATTTACAAACCCCGTTTCTTATAATACTTACTCCATTAATTCAGCAATCATATGAAGTTTTAAGTGAATAGTAAAGTATTTTTATTTGATAAACTAAGAGAATAGACTCAAATACAATACATTACTGAATTAGGAGTCAGATTACGTTATCACAATAACCCCTCCGGTGTTGACTTTCCACAACCTTTCCGATGTCACTAGTACTGTAACCATGACAATGAAAGATGGTCATTTTAACGTTGTTTCCTTGAACCTAACCGAGAGTTTTCTGTGCCTTAACTAACTAGCAGTGATTTGTACCAGTTGGGAAGGCAAAGACAAACTAAAGGTGGAAATAACTAATCAATTCCCTAATTGAAGTGGTACAACGTCTCAGTTATTACAGAATCAGAATCAGAATCAACACTGTACAAGTTAGCAGCAACGTAGCTTATTGATAATGGTATCACGTTATGATTGTTTATGTCCACGTTACTGTAAATTGTCTTGATGCTAAGCTAGGCTAGCAGCAGCTCTGTACCATGCACATTGACTAAGGAATAATATTGATCTTCTTGTCTCATATGAAAGCAGATGAGTACATATCGAGGCAAATCGAATTGTTGCCAACAATAACATGCGTTGGACATGAGGTTGTACAGATTGCAGTCGATGGTACACTTCCTATTAGTCCAGTGCCAGAGGATGAGGGGAGCCTCTGTGTGCTGTCAGCTACCGTGACAAACCTGAAAATAAACTGAGTTCGAGAAAGTTTGAGTGTATAAATATGTCTGACTGTGCCTGTCGGAGAGAAAAAGGCAATAAAAGAGGGAGACGTGAAAAGAGTATTCCTGCCTTTAAACACCCTATAAAACTCTCCCAGTCAGACATATGGCTCTCGTATGTGCTCATGGTGACTTTCTGCCATCGAATGACAATTTGCTTGGAGAAAAGCCTACGGAGTCTGTGCCAGAGAGCGCTTGGATGCAGTTTGGACATTACGTAAACACCAAGGGAAGCCTAATGCCTGGAAAGTCAGAAAGTGAAATCCTCAACATCTGCAGCAGACGCATCCCGGGCCGCCGTGTTGGAGGCTGTCGAGGCGGCAGGAGGGAAAGGGATTAGCGCTTCATCCTTATTCCCTCCAGACCCAGAGAGGCAGCACACGGTGAAGCCGAATCCCTCAAGATTTATTCACACGCCCACGTTATTCCAGCCTCGAGCACAGAGGCAGAAATTGGCAAATGGGTACAGATATGAGAGTCATTACAGGCAGAGGGGAAAGTACCTCATTGCCGGGTGGAAAACACTCCATGACCTCGTCACCTCTGGACATATTTTGGAACGTTTACATGTGTCAGCTTTTACAACACGACCTTGACTGATTTTCTCCCCCCGTGTCCTCCACGCTGGGTCGGGTATGACCTCATGTAAGAGCCTGACCCATGGCAGATGACAGCAGGGTGAGGCTGAAGTATGTCACTCAAGTGTAGAGGCAGACCAGAATGGTGAAAGAGAGGAGCTCCGTTCAAGCAGCCAGACCAGAATCACTCAGATGGGACATTTTATCTACAATCAGAGGCTTTGAACTGCTTTGATTGACATCCAAAATCAGTGCTTTAACCCCCATACGGCTCCTGATGTGAATTTAGTTGCCAACTGATGCACCCAGAGATATTTTTTGGTGGACTTCACCCTCACTTTGTGTCACTGATGAACTGTAATCCCATTCCTGCACCGCCTCTCGCACTCAATATGCTCTTGACCTAAATCACTGAAGTTTCCATGCTCTGTGATGTAGTGAGCCAGACCTCCAGAAAAACACACACACTGTGTAAACACACACACACACGTGTACACACACACACACACACACACACACACACACACACACACACACACACACACACACACACACACACACACACACACACACACACACAGAGAGAGCAGGAATAACGTCTGTTCCTCTGTTTCTCAGACACACCTAGCAGGCACAAAAACAAACAGCACACCCTCACAACCTCACAGGACCAATACTTCCAAATATCCACGGCATAATAGATGTTTATATTGCTAAAAAAATCAAAGCATTCTACAGAGTGGTATATTTTAATGTAGAAATGGCACCTTGATTTGTGTAATTGTCTGTGATTAAAGCGTCTTTATTATTGTTTTGATGGCTTTTTGTTCACGTGAACATTTTTGTCCATGTGAGAAAAGACAAGAATTCTGAGCAGGATGAACATCTGCTGGAGGGATATTTCACAACCTGGCAGCCCATAAAGTGATCTAATAGCGGCTTTTAATTGATCTATGTGATTTATAACAAGTCATGAGTTACAATGGTTGCATTTATATAGCGTTTTTCGTCTCGTTGCGACCATCCAAGGCACTTTTACAACACAAATCAGCATTCACACAGATTCATATATTGGTGGCAAAGGTTAGGTGTCATCTGCTCACCATGAGCCAAAAATCATTCTAACACACCGTTGGCTAAGCCATTGGAACCAATTTGGGGTCTATATCTTGCCCAAGGACACCTCAACAGACATGATCTGATTGGACCATTTCTCTATCTCATGAGCCGAAGCCGCCCACACAACTTCAGTATATAAACACATTAAGAAGGGAGTGACTGATTTCTGCTCGTCTCACAGTTGTATGAAAAGGCAATGATTCTTTAATATGGCTACAAACGCTCTGCAAATGTCCGTCAGTAGCCCTGAGGAAGCTGCTGGCTTAACTGTGTGTGCTCAGTCGCAGGTTTCTAGGTCAGTTCCCGAATTCTAGGCAGGCCCCTTCTTTCACCGTTCTGTATTCTGCTAGCTTGCAGCATCACTTCAGAGAATAAACAGCCTCCCCCTGCCTGCTGTGCTGCAGCTGTGCTCAGACCTGCAGATGCCTCGCGTCGGCTAGCTGCTGGGCAGAAAAAAGCACCAGGGTCTGCCCGCCGCCATAAAGCTGCAGTCGCCTGAGACGCAGGGTCACACTGCGCCAGGTGTCGCTCTCATTAAACATGCACAGCAATAATTACAGGAATGTGGAGGGGTTCATATTAAAAAGACACATGCATATCCCAACAGGCTTGTACAAGGATGCTGACTCATTAACACGTTCCTATTCCTTTGTATATATGCAATGGCCCTGAGCTGTATGTCTTTATGTGCATTCTTGAAAGAGTTCCTGATAATAAATACAATGGTGTCTTGTTCAGTAGCCTACATATTTTTATTAGCATTTATTTCCATTTGGCTTTAGTGCTCTGCTTGCTGTTTGTTGTCCAGTATATCAAATTGTAGCATAATATTGTGTATAACATTTAGAAATTCCGTGATTACAATCCTTGAATATGATTAGCTTAATATGCTAAATAATTGAGTTATAGTGAGCATAATGTCTCCATTTCTCTGAAGTTATATTGAGTAGATATTATCTTTTCTATACTTAAAATCTAAATATTCACTTCAATGTTCACTCTTTCTCTAGTAATATGTTCACTTTTCTTTAGTGATAGATACATACTTTCCTATAGTGACCTTTATATGTTTTTTTGTGTCTTTTCTCTCGTTATTTCTTCAGTTTTCTCCATTTATAGTGAATATAATAGCTTCAGAGTCTTGATGCATGTCGTTAAACTTACACAACATAATGAGAGCATTTTATTTCCAAACGTTAAATTTACTAAAAAGTGCCAATGTGATAAACACTATTTTAGGAATAGCACAATTAATGACGATATCTAGTGATTTCCCAGCTCTGGGCTTTGGTGAAATTACTGGAAATTACAGCCTGAAGTGCTTTATTGCCTAATTTGTATTGTTGCACCACATACCTGAAGTGTCATTCACACTCAGTCTAACATAAACAAATAAACAAGCAGTTGTGGATATCGATCTAGTGAATGTTATCTGGTTACCTGAAGACTTTTACAATTCAAGACAGCGATCAACAGGTTCTATCTAAATAGGCTATGGAAGATGTGAAGTCATGTGGGGAGGTATTTCCACTCCCAGGGGAGTAACACATCAGCTGTAAATGACTCCCTCATCTGGCATTTCCAGTGCATAATGAAGAGGGAGGCAGCTGGATCATGAGAAAGCTATGCAGTGGAATAATGGTGTGTAAGCTCTAGTTTCGTGGGAGAGCAGACCACCTGTTATTGAACAGGATCCTGCATGCATTCTGTAATGTTTAGCTGTCTCGTTGCTGAAAGATCTCAGCCACGTTGCTTTTTAAAACCCTGGGTCATAGAGAAGTCCCTGTGACCTGAATGCACCAGTCCCACACAGAGTCAGAAGACATAAAGCAGTCTATAATGACATCTCCACGGAGCACCGTTTTATTTCTCAGGCACGTCTGCTCATTCGGCAAATCTGCTCTCCATTGAGTGTCTCCTTCTCGCCAGCGTCCTCTCCTCTGGGCCAATCAGCCGCTCCGTTTCCTCAGCTGGGAAGGGAGAATGGAGCCAGGTCCATTTGTCTCCATCAGCAGTGAGATCGGTCTCCATAGAATAATGCACAGCGATCCAGAACAGCTCACACTACTCAAAGTTTCAAGAGACATTTCTGGCGGTTTAAAAGCTGAAGAGCGCCCTGAAAGCCAGCTCAATAGCTGCAGAGAATGACGGAGTGTTTCGCTGAAGAGCACTTGTTGTGGGCAGGAAGCTTACATTGATGTGTCAGTTTAGCAATGTTGGCCAGGAAAACTAAGAGCTGATGGGAGCCATTTGTCCACACAGCATTCTGAGGCTAACTCCAAGGTCCCTCATCCGAAAAGGGCGTGAGCGGCAGGAGCTCATTAGCAAAGGATGGAGGCATTTGGAGGGGCTAAAAAAACAGAGATCGAATGTATAAAGAAAACAAGGAAATCTGCCAATGAGATCCTAAAGTGAGGGGAAAGAGAAGCTGTTAGAAGTTAAAAGCTATAAAGCTAGAATGACCTCTCTGCAGAGACTTTAGGCAAAGAGAGTGGGGAATCATACCTAACTGCTTGCAGCTGCTGGAAGGATACAGAGATCCATTTATTAGAGTAGAAATAACCTCATGATCAAAGACAGGATGTATGGACCAGAAATCAGATTCTACTGTAATGTTCCATGTCCTTAAATGACCTGAAAATAAACACAATGCTTTCCTTTCGATTACTGAAGAGAGACAGAGATGGGAATCCACTCCAGTAAAACTCCAGTGATCTGAAACAGAGCGCTCAGGCCAACTGCCGCTGACAATCCATGTGACGATAGCTGCCTGTTGGTGTTATCATGCTCTTTCCGGGTTATGAGGGGGTAGTTATGTTCAAGCTGGCCTCAGTTTGCCGAGCACAGTGGAGGCTCTGCAGTCATAGCCAACATTAAGCTAGAAGCTAGCAGCCACACTTTAAGCTAGCAGCTAGCAAACCTGTATTCACAATTGTGCAAAATATCCCCTAGAACACATGGTATCACTCTGCAAATCTTTTACTAATGCCTAGATCTTTGGGCGGACGTAGAGAAGGAAGCACTTAGGAACCTGCAAATGACTTTTAGCCCCGAATTAGCGCCATTTCACAAGCAAAATAAAGTTGGACATGCGCTAATGCATTTTCAATATATACTTTTTAAAACGATACAACCTGGTTTGCTTTAAAATGTATATTTGTACTGTGGTGTTATTGTATATGTGTGTGTGTTAGCCAATAGGAGTGAAGCCTTACGGGCACGGTTCAGTGACGTCATAGGCAGACGACAGGTTATGGTAACGGAGCATGTGAGCCATAGATATGAGCTAGGTGTGTGCTAGCATGTGGGGTACCAATAAAGAGACACGAATTGTGACGGTTGGACTCACGTGTATTATTGAATAACACGACATGTACTAGGGGTGTAACGGTACACGTACCGAGGGCCCTTCGGTTCGGTACCGAAGTGTAACGAACGAATATAACGTTAAACGTAAAAAATTGAGAACGTGAACAACTTTTTGGAAGTAATCTCAGGTGCTGCGTCGCAGCATTCAGTGTAATTTGCTCCCATTGGGTTCAACCAGAGTCATAGAGACATCTCTAGGGCTCTGGGTTCAACCAGGGTTCAACGGTCATAGAGCGAGCAAGTCATTTCATTGGACGAGAGGCATACTATGAGAGCTGGTCAGAGGGATGCGTTCAAATGTAGTCAGTAATTTGAGGAACTGTCGAAATGGCGAACGCAGATAAAGTTGAGCTTGAAAATCCTCCAGCATCATTGAGGTCTCCCGTTTGGGAACATTTTGGTTTCGCAGTTACGTACAAGGGTGACGGACAAAGACAGGTGGACCGAACCAAAGCTGTTTGTCGGCATTGTTGCTGTCTCTCTGGTGGACTCCGGTACTGCACATTACTCCCGAGACGTTTACGTTTTTTTTTTTTAAGTGAAACATCCGGGGCTTTTCAGAAAACATCCGGGGCTTGAGCCCAAGTAGCCACCCCCTAGCGCCGCCACTGCGCGTAACCAATTTTAGTTGAACAATGCCGACAAACAGCTTTGGTTCGGTCCACCTGTCTTTGTCCGTCACCCTTGTACGTAACTGCGAAACCAAAATGTTCCCAAACGGGAGACCTCAANCCTGCTGTGGAGAACACCCTCTCTAGGGACAGAGGTAGCAGATACAGCCAGGTAGCGTTTTGCTAACATGGCAACATAAGGATATTTGGCATTTGTAATAGCTTTGGCTTGGTCTGAACTTTTTGCGAGTGGTGGAGGCTTAAATGCTAGTGGGAGTTGCGTTTGCACTTCAGTCTTTTTTCTTTTGGGACCGGAGATATTCACGTTCGGGTGATGCCTTTTCAAACGAGTGTGCACTGCAAGTTTGATGTATTGCCAGCCGCGTAACCAGTGGCGGATTTAGGATTGAAGGAGATCCGGGGCTTAGCCCAGGAGTTGTTGGGGGGTGCAGGGGTAGAGTGCTATTTTTTTACAACTGTGGGATGGACCGAACATCCTTTTAGGGGGGTCGTCGCCTCCTTTAGGGGGGTCCGGGGGCATGCTCCCCCGGGAAGATTTTTTTTTAAATATTGAAGTTAAAAGCATCAATCTGGTGCACTTTGAGAGCAACATTAACCCTACCTTAATAATACCTTAAAGCGGACAAAAGGCACTGGAGAACACTTATTCATTAACATCCTTTAATGAAGTAAACTAATGCCTTAACTCACTCAAATACAGTCGTTTACTTATTTCGGTGAAACGAATGTGCGTAGAGTTTTAAAGGATGCGGATAGTCTCACCTTGATTCTGGCGCATTGCTTATTGTTTATAGACCTATTGTCATCCACCATCTTTGTTTGTGACGTAAAGAGTGTTAGATTCACGTTTCTGAATCGGACACTCTGAGTGGATGCAGTCACAGCCAATCGGAGTCTGATTCTAGAGGGTTTGCCTGTCAGTTCCGTTCCC
>NW_011352061.1:55283-73482 GCF_000735185.1 Notothenia coriiceps
CATAATGTCAAGCTGGCTGCTTAGGTACTAGTACAGTACAGTTCAAATACAGATTATTTCAGTTCATCGAAATGCTGCACCTTAATGTTTATTTTATTATATTTTGTATTTATTGGAGTGAATACATTATTGACAGTTTAATAATAATTTAAAAAAAAAAAAAAAATATTTTATGTTTTGTGATAATTTTTTCTGCTGTACCGAAAACGTACCGAACCGAACCGTGACCTAAAAACCGAGGTACGTACCGAACCGAAATGTTTGTGAACCGTTACACCCCTAGCATGTACCTATCTGGACATCGCGATAGTTCGTAGAATTAGCCTTATACAACCCACTGTGCCCTCCAAGGGATGCTAGCACTACTTAAAAGCATTTTCAAAGGCTTTGTTGGTGCCTTTCAAAATGAGTTTTTCACGAGGTGACACTGGTAAGGATAAGGGAAACATGCTTCAGTCCATTTTCCAAGCCATATAATTTATTTAGCAGACACTTTTATCCAAAGCCACCTGCAGTCAGTCCACCACAACAACACTCTACGGAAGCCTTTGTTCCGTATTGATTAAAGGAATACGTTCCAACCACCAGAAGACACAACAACACAAGCCTTTTTGTGTGTCGTGGTCAAGATGTTCATATCAAAGAGCTTCCAGAACAGCTCCACTAGGATTGTTAGCAATTGTTTTTGCCTGATAGACACTCATTATGGACCTCACTGGAAAGACAAACTAACTTTTTATATCATGATCATTTCACGCTCTACAAAATGAGATAGACGGATAGAGCCAAACACAAATCATATTCCACTTTTTTTTTTCTCCAGGCTCTCCTCTTCCTCCCAGTGAAACATAAAATAATACAGAGAACACACATGTGTATTGCAAAACAGGGATGCTCAGGAGGAGACAGATGGGACTCAGAGTTTTGGGAGTTCAGAAGATGCATCTCTGAAACAAAAACACATGGAGAGGGGATCACAGGGAGCAATGCCAGGCTAACACATGCAGACAGACAGGGAGAGGAAGAGGAGGAACATGCTCAGTATGTCTTCATACATCCACAGCATCCAATTCATTGTTCCCTTCACAAATAAGACATGGCATACTTCTATACGAAGTTTGAAAGTGTTTTAAGGTTTACACAATCAATCAGCAGCCTGCCCTCTGTACAAAACAGTCCACACATGTGCTACATTTCCAAACACATTTCAAAGAGTGACCACGCTATTCATCCTTTAGCACATATCTCAGCAGTAAGACGTGGGTGGGGGAGTGTGAGCTAACCAGATTTCCATTATAACACGTTGGCGATGTGTCTGGACAGTGAGTTATTCATGATACATAAAGGGATTGATGGGGATTTGCAGGGGAATTAATTTCTTTCCTGGACCTTAGTAAATATCTGAAAACACTCCCGACAAGAGTGGCAGCTATTCTTTGAGGACGGCCATGCACACCATCTAACACGGTCATACTTTGTAAAGAAGACACATTAGGCGTCAGGAATCGGGGTGATTCATTGGCTTTTGGTGGGCCAAGTGAACTAGGCAGCAGTGTTTGGATGTGTTCCTGGCCTGCAGGATGATGAATCCCTGAGTCTCTCTCTCTTGTCTCACAGCCATCAGACTGTGTATAATGTTTCCTTTCTCCGGTGCCAAGAACTAGTCTCCAATTGCGCCGAGTCCCACATTGTGCTCGACAGCAAAGCGCCCGCGTTACTCGGCGCGTCGAGGGGTCAAGAGGCTAAGTGGGCTTAATGTCTAAACAAGCATGGAGGACAGAGTAGCATCCAGTTGGAGAGGGGAAGCTAATATCCATCAAAAAATCATTTCTAGGCTAGGAAAGAGAAGTCAGGAGGCGATTCGAAACACATGGGAGGTATTTGAGGGAAGCCTGGGTGATGGAGCGTGAAAATGGGCTCCTATGTTTGGTTGGGAGGAAGAGACAGCAAGACTACATTGTGTGAGTCAAGCCCCATCACATCCAGCTGATGTTCTGCTGATGGATGTGAGCACCGGTGTGACGTGTACCCAAGGCTCATTTCGGAAGTTGGCAAAATCCAACGTTTCTTATTAGAAAAATCTAAAAGATAAGTCTTTGGAAAGTGTCTTTGCTCAGTCAAACACTTAGGGAAAAAAAAGTATGTTGTCATTTCAGATGCCAGATGTATGAAGTGGTGTTGAGTCATGCTTACCAGACTCTGATTCACTAACGTTTCTCAGCCTCTGATTAACAGCCTAGGCAAGCAATATTTCTAACATTAAAAGGATGGTTCAACCAGAAAGTGGTATCAATCATGCAGATGGTTTGGGTTTAATTTCAAGATGAATTGAAGTGCTCACAACAGGAAGAGACATTTATAAAGTCATCAGGAACCTTCCCAAGTGCTTCACATTCATCTGCTGGGTTTGAAATAAAGAGTCTACCTGATCAAAAGGCTCCGATGTCAAGGATAAAGAACGGCAGCTGCAATTAACTGCATCTCAAATCAAAGTGAGCCACCCTTTGTTCAACACCTGGACCCTCTCATTAAAGCAGATAAGGCAGATCCTTCAAGAGATAAGCTCCTTTCCTCAGGCCTAGGAACATCTTCATGCTTGCTTTAACACTTTGTGTTTGAATTAGTGTATTAAAACTCAACACAAGCCCCACTCAACTTCACTGATACTCTAGGGGAAATCAATTGATTGGACCAAGATATTGTCTCAGAAGAAAGCCCAAGAAAATGGGATTAAAAGGAAATCAGTGACAGATTTGTTTTCAGATGTAATGGGTAAAGTGATCCAGATTCTGGGGAGTCACAAGTTACATACTTAAGTTTTATTTCGGGCAAACTCCATCTGCTGATGAAGACTTTGGAATGCAGTTGAATGCTCTTGAGTTTCAATTATTTTAACTCAACATTTTCTTTACTTTTTCTGGTTTTTCTGAACTTTCGTCCCCAGTTCTTCTCTGTCTTTCTCAGACATATTGTTCTGGCTTTAATGATGTGGGGACAGTGCTTTAGTTTAGCGAGGCAAACACTAAGCTGAGTCTGGGTGGGGGGGGGGTTGGAGCACTCACAACGTGTGCTGATGAAAGGAAGACCAGCAAGCCTTGTCGACATGACCTGGGAGGGTTATTAGAGCGATATCAAAGGGCGCGCTAACAAGCACACCCTGTTGTTTGGCTGGGTGGGGCTTCACAGCAACAACAACAACCCTACAAACACCTCAGGACAGGCTCAGGTTATACCGAGCGTGTTCTAACTTTGTCTTGAGTGTCTATCTGAGGAATCAATTCTGTCACAAGAAGCGAAGCTAGTGGACACAAATGCAGGAAACAGGAAGTTTGAACAGAAAATGGTTCAGAAATTCACAAAGACAAAAGGTAAAAACAGATGGGACACAAGGGGAGAATACTCTTCAAAATAAGATCAACTGAAAGCATTAAGAATTAATCAACATAAGAAAACCTCAGGGACAGCAGCCCTAGAAGAGAAATGACCAACAGAACCTAAGCTAAGACTCATGGAGGAATTCAAATGGATTATTTTGGATTTATCACTTGGAAGCAATCTGAAAACTTAATCTCTCACATAAAGACCAGATATAAAAGATGTGCTACACAGCTGCCACCTGCTCCTGCTGGAACACAAGTGATGGGAGCAGAGATTGTGGGCCAACGAGCGAAACAATGATGATTTGCTGCAAATACTTTTGTACTTTTACCTTGGTTAGATTTTTTAATGCACTCTTTTAATTGTAACAGAGCATTGACTTCTTTTTAGACGCCATTAGGTTGGTTTATAACTTAAAAAGTAAAAAAAACAGTTGTAACTTTGATTTGTGTCAACCAGAGCAACTGCAAACATGGCTGATCGCCTCACTGCTTTTACCTGGCCAAGATGGCGGACACTTTTTGCCTTTTTATGAACACTTTCTGGGCAATCATATAGCATTTTGCCATACTTCCTTTTGGGACACACTTGTGCCCTCAAAAGAGTATATCGAAGTATATAAGTACGTGATTTGAGACACAGAGGAGTTTTTATTACCTTCTGATTTCAATGATTTCCTGTCAGAGAGGCCTTCTGGGAAGTATCCCCCTGCACATCAGGCTTTCATTAGCTGAATATCAGTGTGTCATCACTCACAGCCAGACACATGACTCACTGTTCCACTGTAAACACAGAAACCCTGCGTTCAACTCAGCACATTTACACCATTTTACCTCTGGTTTCAGAGGTAGACGGAGGAAATTAGAGCTCATGCAGTTTACCCTAATCCGTGTAAAGCGTTGGATGAAAATTGTGATTAGCTGTAAAGAGATACAGATGAAAACAGCAATGGATACAGTCACACCTCTGTTGGAAAACACATGGTCACAGTTGGGAAACGCCACGTCAGCGGTTTCCTGGTGAGGCGGTTAACCAGATAGAAACCACAGACACCTTCCTGCTGTCAGCGCAGTTATTACCCACAATTCTTAATATCAACCACCTCAGCCTCAACATAGGACAAAAAGAGGTGCTGGCAGACATTAATGCTGACTCGTCATTTACTTCACATGCATTCTGTGCCGAGTTGTCCTCAGGAATGAGTAATGAAGAGTGTATTTAGTCACAGCAGAGCGACAGAGAGTGTACACACCCCTTAACACGTTTTGGGATATTTATTGCGAAAGTTAACATTTTTGGGAAATATATTTAACCCCACATTTCTCCCGTTGGTCTATGGTTTTGAAATTTATGCAAGTCACGTCAGCTAAATGACATTTAATGTAATTAAATAATGAAGGATGAGGCACAGAAATCACATCATCACTTGTATTTTAATGGCAGCGAACAGAATCACATGACGTCTTCTCAATTAAGGCCAGTATTGTCCTGCTTCTGCACACTGCACTGATGAATACTGACTGTACTGTGTTTGCACCTGTCACCTCGCATAACTCGGTGTTTAAAGCATGACAACATTGATAATGATGATGCTGATAGAGAAGAGAAGGAGCGTGACAGCCATGGGAAAGTGTGCAGTTCATGTGTGGAACAGCTGTGCTAATGACTGAAGCTGCAGCGGGAAATAACAGAGCAGGAAAAACATGGCCGCTCATGTGACGTTCATAAAGTGAGCATTACGCGAGACATCATGCACCTTTTTACAAGTGCTGCGAAACTTCAAATAAAGTGTCTGACTCCCATACAGTAGAGGAAGTCTTAAAGCACATGAATGACTACTGGCCAGCTGACAGCACCAGTCCTGAGTCACATTAAATATGACTGCGTGGACATCATAAAAACATATAAAACATGTAAAAAAAGACCTGAAAATTCTCCTTTTTTAAAATATAAAGTAACAGTCTTTTGGTTTTAAAGGAACCACGTTCTTTTTTGCATATGAGCAGGCTCAGAGAAATAAAAAAATGCAAAGGCTCGACTTAAGCCGGATAAATAAAAGTATAAAAAGCTAATCATCTCTACACAGCATCAGGAGGTTGTCTTTAGGAAGGCCATATTGTTATAACAGGTTAAATGGGACCCCCGCCTTTGATAAATAAGGATTCTCTCCATGATAGCGGCTGTAAGACGTTAAGTATGCTTAGTGATATTCCATCAATAAATTAAGCAAGGCTCAGGGGTCAGAAGCTCTTGAAGACGTCCAGGTCCTTCTGAGGCACGGGGGGGTCTTTCTTCCACTCGTCCTCCGGGTACACGTCGAAGTTGGAGGTGTCGCCCTCGTGGGACACTTTGGGAACGATGGGAGGCTGCGGACACAAAGGAACAGTCTAGATCTGTCCAATTATGAGCGTTCTGCACGTTTTACTTGAATTGTTATATTTCTATAAATATTATAACTTTTATTATCTTCTTATTTTAGCTCTCACCTTCAGTTTCCTCACAGGAACTCCCTCCCAGTCCACGGTCTTAAACCAGCGGTGTTTCTTCACATCATCCGCTCCGTTCTGTAAATACAAATTAAATAGCTGTAGGAGAGTACTGTACGTATTTTATTTGATATAAATATGTATTTATTTCTTGCAATGTACACCATATTTATATTCCTTTGGGTTAAACTGAAACACCCTTACATTATGATATCAATCATGAAGTACATAAACAGAGAGATTGAATGTGAGCAGTACTTTTTAAATCATTAAAAACAAATATTTAGTGACTCCACAATCTGTCGATTCATCACTGAAAAATAATTAGGTTTTTTTAATGAGTCATTTAAATTCAAAGCTTTATTTAAAGTGTCTGATAATGACTATCAGAGCGGCGCCTGCGACAGTGTGGAGTTAATGCTCAGCAGAATATTGGCAGCTACAAATCAATACCATCTTGTGTGGGATTATGGGAGTTAATCACAGGCTTACACGAGTATTTGTTTTATTGAGAGCGGCTCCTCTCACTGGTGCTAATTGAAACGCTGCAGTACTCCAGTCTGATCACAGCGAGGGACGACACACACACACACACACACACACACACACACACACACACACACACACACACACACGATTAAGTAAGGTAAATGATCTACTTTCTGTTTTGATTGACAGTTAACAGTCTAGAAAATTGTGTATTTTTTAAATGTGGATAGCATTCTCTTATTATAATTGACTGTTTAATACAATTTCAACTATTTGTATGTTGGTTAAATATTCATTTTTACTTTATTTCTGTTTTGAAACAGATTTGTAATATCTAATATGAGATGTTCTAATATTAGGTCTAATACTCTTGGATTTTAATATTTAGAGATATGTCTTTATATATATTAAACATTATATATAAATCTTGTAATATTTGGGTTATTCTTTAGCCTGCTCACATTGATTAAAATGGACTATTGTATGAGACTGAATGAGTTAGCCAGGTGTAACTCATAAACCGTTGACTGACTGTATATGTAGAGGCTTGGTCTCAGAGTCTGAGGACAGATTTGAAAGTGACTGCACACACACATTCAGAATTCTGTAGTGAATAACGTGTGTGCTCTGAAACTGCCCCTCAGATTGGTTAAAGCTTAAAAAATGGGTGCCGAAGACGAGCTTTTATCAGAGACGGATGATAGTTGCTGGCTGTGGACAGTCTCTAATGTGAACCATGTGGAGCTGCAGTCCTGTGCTGCTCCTCACCCTGCTGATGTCACCCCCCCCTCCCCTCCTGTGAAATATGTGAGCTGCAGAGGAACTCACCTTCATGTTGCCCAGCCGTCTGGCTCGGTCAATGACCAGGAACTTCTTGATGAGGTCTCTGGGGGGGGGGGGGGGAAGAAAGAGCCAGTGAGTGTGGAGCTGAAAAGTCTCCCTCCTGTCTCCCTGACTAGGAATGACTCTCACCGTGTTCTCCCTGCTCTGTCAAAATGACGAATGCCTCCTCAGAACGGGCACGCGGGGGCAGGCTAAGTGACTTTTGGCCCTTTGACACTATTTTAATTGAAGAAAGTGAGCCGACAGGAACTTTCTGCGGGCTATAAACCCCGTGCAGGTGAAGCAGACGTTCATGTGAGGGGGACTGCAGATGATTCACAGGGGGCTTTAAAGTGGCAGTGTAGGCTTCCTGATGAAATGCGAGCGCTGCTGACGAGCGGAGACCAAGCTGTCGTACCTCACAGCTGACAGCCTCGTAAATACAGACGCATCAGAGATTCATCAGTTTTTGTCTAAATCCTTCCTGGTGATACGTCACGGAGAAATATATTAATCAGGTCTTGGGGAACTGTGCCTTTTCATTCTTCGAAATTATGAGAACAGCCATTAAAGCATGGAAACATGTCACAGTAGAGGCACACAATACACGAATGAACCTGGGGAGGAGGACAATAGGGCTTCTTAATAAGCGTTTTAGCATTAATGTGTTAAATGGGAGCGCATCTCTATTAAGATATGACTTAAGATACATCGTTCCTGCAAGATCAAATCTGTATTGTTTCATAGAATCATTGTAATTTAGCGTGGTGAAGAATATTTGTATCGTTTTTCACCATGGGAGCTCTCTTTGGGGCCTTATGAAGAAGTGTAGTCTACACCACGATGGGGTTTTAACTACGAGGAGAAATTCTTAGAGGATATCATCATTTTACTTAGAATTTCGTCACATCTTTGTACTCGGAATCCTTCTGAATACGGGCCAAGATCTTCTCCTCAGAGATGATCTAATAGGATGATCGAGTTGCTCTGTGTCTGATAAATAAAATAAAGTGATAGCAGGCTGCTTGTTCCACAGCTGCTTTAGCTTCACAGAGCATATATATATATTCATTTGAATGTAGAACAGTATTTCTCCTTTCCTGCAACATTTCATTACCTGCCTGGTTATCCTTAGAAGTACCTTCAAATACATGACGTTCTTTCTTGGTATAATTATACTCTAAAGACTGTATTATTCATCAAAGTGTAACAAAGCTCTTTAATATACAAGTGAGCTTCACACCCTTAGGCTCTTTCAAAGTGGGTGTGATGTCGTGCTCAACTAGTAGCTCTTAGCATTTATCATTAAAGCGCCTTCTGACACATTCTGCTCGGGCAAAAGTGAGTAAAAATAGAGCCATGGAGGACACTGAGGTGGTGCAGGGTGGAGCTCAACACAACATCTCCATAACAAGTCTTTAACCCTAAGCCTGCGGACACAGCGCTCTGCAGCAGCGTTTAAACCAACAACCTGTGGCAGGCATATAGTCTTCCTATAGAGGGTCAATGATGCACGAGCCCCCCTATTCTAATGATCTTGGGAGGTCTATACTGAAAGTTGATGGGGTCATTTCCCACTGAAATTAGTTCAGCTTTAGTTCTGTGTTTGTGTTGGTTTGGTTTTCCCGGTGCTTTGGTAAGAAAGGGTGGAAGTGCTGCAGCACCCCTTTAACATGGAGGTCAATGAGCTCTGCTGGGGGGGGTGACATGGGCCACTGTGTCAGGGCTAATGGAGTGCACACGCACGCTCACACACTCACACACGGCCAAAGTGCGCTGAGTCTGTAATCTGGCACATTCCTGCTCCTCCAGCTGCTGTAATGGCCGGTGAGGGGGGGGCGTTAGTGAGTCCAGCTCCACTGATTCACATCCACAGGGAATATGGACCCCTCTATCGTTTCATGTATTATGAATAAATAGTCATTGGAATGGGGGGGGGGTGCGTCAGAGGTCTTCTATAGAAACAGTCATTTCCTGAGTTGCAACATCCTCCCAGAGGCAGGAGGTGTGAATGAGCCCCAGTGGAGCTCCGGCTGCAGCTGAGGACACTGAGCTCAGGTTATGTTGTTTTTGCAGAGGGGGTTTGGAGGTTTCATATTCGAGTTAAAAACAACTTCTTTAGTAAAGTCATTTTTATCTCATTGAAATACTGTATGTGTCCTTCCTGGAAGAGAGATCCCTCATCTGCTCCTACTGATGTTTCTTTCACTACTTTTGTTATTCTCTACATGTTGCTGCATCGTCTGAGATAGTGGGCTGAATAAATAAAAAGGGAAATTATCTGGCAATAGCCAAAGGAACTAGAAGGTCATATTATGAATAAAACACAGCTCCAGGTTAGTCAAAAAAACACAGCTTCCTGCTTTAGGGCTGTCATTGTGTACACACCCACTGCTCTGTGGTCCATAAGCTCGACCTACTGATCAGTAAACTAAGCTGATAAATAGAGATATAGAGGGACACTTGAGAGCAGACTTGTTGATCACATAGTCAAAACACTCTACATCTAAATGGCCGACAGCTGGTTGATTTTAAACCAAGCCACTGTATTACTCTATAGCCACAAATAATCTAAGGCTAGTTGCTAACCAAGTGATGCTGCAACGTCCCAGCTATGAAAAATAGACCTTATGCCTTGGATAAATGTAAACCACACACACACGTTTGGCCAGGTGTCTTACTTGACATAGAATTCCAGATGGCGAGGGAATTCCAGTTTCCCGGCCAGGATCTTCTGGTAGATTCCGAACGGATTGTCATCAAAGAATGGCGGGTACCTGAGGAGAGAAACACATGTGAGCGGTAGCAAACATCGTGATGCAAGGAGCCGGTAAGACCTCAGTCCCCCCCCCCACCCTGAACACGTGGGCAGGTGAACATTTAGAGTGTTGGGGGGCAATGATAACTTTGTAGACTTAGCAGACAGAGCCGTCTTTGTTCGAGGCGCTGCACCCCGCTGAATGCTTTCCCAGCTCTCCTGTTCTTCCTCTGCTCCGGCCTGGACAAGTCATTACCCACAAATTACATAATGGTGCCGGCCGGGCCTCTGAACGCATTACGCACGGAGCAGACAGGCGCATAATCGCACCGGTTTGTCACACGCCGCCCGCCTGCACAGTGAGAAGCTCCAGAGGCAGGAGACTGTGGGCCGGGGCGTCTGGGAGCCGGCTGCTCACCACAGGCTCCACTCAGCGCTGTCAGAGGGGGGGAATGTGGGTCACTGTGGCAAAATGGGACCGTTTCCTGACTTATGTTATGAGTCAGCAGTGGATGACGTCACATGTAACCGATACATTAAACAATAACAGGGAAATCTACGTTTTGTAGTACTCTATAGGGTTTCCAGCTATATATTATGTGTACGATTGAAAACTAGCTGATTTTGTGCGGCGCAGTGGTCGTTAATTCAGTTTTCAACAAATACAACTCCATTAGAATCCTCACACAGTGGCTTCATTAGTGACCGAGGAAGCTCTCAAGGATTTTACATCTCCTGACTATTTAGTAATGTCCCTGAGTGCTCACAGAGAATGACCTTGGCATGACTTATATTCACACGAGAGCATTGTGAGAAAGATTCATGCACTGGAAAGAGGCTTAGTGCGCAGATCATATTAATTCTCCAAAGGGATTATCTTTTATTTGAATGTCCCCGTTTGTTTTCCATTGGAACCCAGCTCAGGAAGACATTTTATTTTTAGCCTGAATTCTACAATAAGTCGAGGAATAACAAAACGATCAGTGCATTGATTATTCCTCGCCACAGCTTTTGTATGAGGACAGAATAGAGTGATGCAGGGATGACGTATTCTTGTAAACAGACCAGGAAGTTAGAATCATAAGGGCTCCCGCAACAAACATCTATGGGATTTTTTTTTTAAATGTTTTATTGGATTTAGCAGAAAATACAATTCTGTGATTTCTGGAGGGTAAATGTAATCTCAAGAATCAGAAAGCTAACGTTAGGCTATAAAGGAACTATATCACGTCACAACCGCTAAGCTAAAGGCGGCTAATGTGCGGCATGATGTTTAGCAGACTCATTAAGCCACTTGTTAGCATCCCATGTTTTTAAGGCACATATAAGCTTCAGACGTTTACTGGTGGGTTATTTACTGACGTGAACATTTCAACAGACCTTATTTAAGGCGTATAACCAAAAACACATCGACAACGAGACTAGGGAACCAGAAGAGCTCACATGCTGACTCATTTCTGGGGTTTTAGGACTCATGCCTGCACCAGTCAACAGCCACTGCAGTCTCCTGGAACGTATCCAAGATTGAAACTTTTGTTCTTGTTTCTGTCTGAGGGTTGATTCGTGTTAACGGGTAGCACAGAGTTGAGAGGAAGGAGGCACAGAGTTGAGAGGAAGGAGGCACAGAGTTGAGAGGAAGGAGGCACAGAGTTGAGAGGAAGGAGGCACAGAGTTGAGAGGAAGGAGGCCCAGAGTTTAACCGTCTGTCCTGAGCCCGAATGCCTCCTGCTCCATGACAGTGTGACAGTGTTCCTCCATCTCTAATCATCAGGCTGCCGCTCCACTGAAATGAGCACTGACCGGGGAATAAGGAGAAGTGAGAGACATGAGGGGGGTCAATTTCATTTTGGAGCACTCAACCCAGAAAATTAAGTCTGGGAATAGAAATGCTTTGATTGAGTTGGGATTCATTTCGGTTAAAATGCTTTTTGACGCAACGTATTTCAATAATTAACATGAAAGCGACCCCGAGTGAACCCCGGGCTTTCCTTCGAACTGAAGCAGAGCTCGGCCTGGGGGAGGCACATTGTTAGTGAGAGGAGTCAGCCACGGGATGATTGGTTTCCTTTAAAAGCAGAAATCTGGCCCCGCAGGCAGGATTATGGAGGGAAGAGTCATTCTTTTTCTTCTACTCTCTCGTGGCTTCCTCCCCTCGGGGCCCTGACCCTTTACTGAATGTGTTCTCAACTTCCACTTCACCCCAGAGGAGGATGATGTACCACCGCTAACTTTTTCAGAAGCAGCCGCTACATTCTTGGATCAGGACCTCTGACGGACAGCTACACAATACCTCAGGATGAAGAGGACTCTTTGTCTGAGGGACGTTACTACAGAGACAGCGTCCTGCCTCTGATCAATGATGGGGGAAGGTCACATTCTTTACACACATCTAAAGCCACTGATACTACCGGGATATAAAGAAGCTTTCAGAAAGACTGGAGAAAGACGCTCCATGTTTGGAATGTAAAGCTGTACGGTGCTGCAGGAATGAGTCCTAAACCCCAACATGTGTTAGCATCTCAGCATCTTCTGAGTCCCCTCGTGTCTTCCCTCATTTGTTGTTCTCTGTTTTGTTCTGCAACAGAAAATACGTCTGCAAATACGCCACTGGTGAATGTCTTCAACTTATTTGTGAGTAATTGAGACTACTAAACGTCATCACTCCGAACATTAGCCACCAGAGCATGGTCCCCACGAGCTAATGGTGTTAGCCATGAGCCAGACGGATGAGCTAACGCCGTTAAGCTAGCTCAACACCTGGACAAATAAGTCCAAAGTATCTCCATGTAGAGAGAATAGTTTTTCCCCCTAATGTCAATTTGGTGAAAGGAAGATTGAGTTAGTGCTCTGAACTGTGTCAGAGACAGACACATTTTGAGGGAAAATGGAGCACTTGCATTTTTAATCTTGAAGGAAAATCAATGTCATTGTTCTTCATCTACATCAATGATTCCCATTCTCTGCAGTATCCAATAAGCACAGACTGAATACAGTCCCCACACTGAGACAATGGCAGATGTACAATTATTGAAATAATGTCTCTCTGTTCTGTCACCCACTTTCTGTTGCAGGGTTGTCATGGTGGATTGCATCACTGGTGTACAGGTGATTGTGTCCACAAAGTGTGTCTATGCAATCGTCTTGAGAGATGATCATCAAGCTCGAAGCGTTGAGTGTCTCAGTGCTTTCTGACCTGTGTGTGTTACTCTCTACACAAACCAACACTTTTCTAAAGCACAGAAACTAACTTCTAAAGTTTCTCTATTGGAGTTACTGTTGCTCCGATGGAGGAGAGCGCCCCCAAGTGTCCGTGTGGCGTGTGAGTGTGAGTGTGAGTGTGAGTGTGTGTGTGTGTGTGTGTGTGCGCGTACAGTGCAGCACTCACCCAGCCAGCATCTCAAAGATGAGAATGCCCAGAGCCCACCAGTCCACCGCCCGGCCGTGACCTTTGCTCTGGATGACCTCAGGAGCCAGGTACTCCGGAGTCCCACACAGAGTCCAGGTCCTGAACACACACAGAAGGGTACATGAGCTTTGTAGAAGAATAATTGAAGTTAATAAATGAATTAGCACAAACCAAACATTCTGAAGGGA
Organism: Notothenia coriiceps; assembly: GCF_000735185.1. Lineage (NCBI taxonomy): Eukaryota > Metazoa > Chordata > Actinopteri > Perciformes > Nototheniidae > Notothenia > Notothenia coriiceps. The sequence continues at coordinate 68,811 of NW_011352061.1, forward strand.
CAGCTTCTCCAATTCAATTAGGATAACTGTCTTCATTGTAATGATCTTTTAATTCAATTCAAAACCTTTATTTATTCAGGTGAAAACCCATTGAGATCATTGACCTCTTTTTCAATGGCGACCTGCTGCAAGTAGGTTCCAACATGAATACAAACATGACAGAAAAACAAAGAGGACATCATATGGCATATTTACATTGACTACAGTTTGTATAGCTAGTAGCATTTACAGACACCAACAGTTTCCGATTGGATAACGTCTAACCTTGCTTTAAAAACATGTAATGGAACCAAACTGCTCAACTTCCATTCCTTTTGCAGACTGTTCCAAATTAGCGGAGCTGCCCATCTAAAAGCTGTATTCCCTAAGACAGTCCTAGCAGTTGGCACATTTAATACAACCACAGCATTCGATCTCAGGCAGTAGCCATTTACAATACGCCGTGAGATCAGGGAGCAGATGTAGGATGGAAGTTTCCCTAACATTGCTTTGTAAATAAAAAGATACCAGTGATTGAGTCGCCGTACAGTTAGTGAAAGCAAACCTGCCCTTGTATACAGGGTACAATGATGGGTTAATGCTTTACAGTTTGTCACAAATCTCAGTGCACTGTGAGAGGCGGCATCTAACTTGATCAGGTAATTGGCAGGTGCATTCATATAAAACAGATCACCATAGTCCAGCACAGGTAAAAAGGTCACAGTGACTAGCCTTTTCCTGGCCTCAAGTGAGAAACAGGACTTGTTCCTGTAAAAGAAACCTAGCCTAACCCTCAGTTTTTTTAGCAGGTTATTGACGTGCAGTTTAAAAGAGAGACAGTCATCAGGCCAGATACAAAGGTATTTGTAACAGGTTACCACTTCAAGTTTTTTCCCTTGCGTAGTTACAATATCTAAAACAGGCTCTGGTGTCTTTTTAGCTTTTGAAAAGAGCATTACCTTGGTTTTATCCACATTTAAAAGAAGCTTTAGTTCAGAGAGCTGAGTCTGAACAGTGTTAAAAACAACCTGTAATTTAACAACCGCCTCCTTAATGGAGGTACCTGCACAATACATCACGGTATCATCCGCATACAAATGTAAAGTAGCTTCATCCACATTATCACCTAAGCTGTTGATATATATGGAGAATAAAAGTGGACCTAAAACAGAACCTTGTGGTACACCATTAGAAATGTTTAACCACTAAGAAGACAGCCCATCAAAATGAACACATTGGGACCTTTCAGAGAGGTAGTTCACAAACCAAGAATTTGGTCTGGTGCCATTTTAGTTTTTCTTAATGATTCGTTTCATTTTTTCACTTCAGACAAGGACAACAAGGATTTCACAGTTGAGAAAACCATCAAATGTTTGAAATATCTATCTATCTATCTATCTATCTATCTATCTATCTACCTGTCTATGTATCTATCTATCTACCTGTCTATCTATCCGATCACCAGCCCCTGCAGTCTCCAAGTTGAGTGTCCTTGGGGAAAAGTGCTTCACAACAAATTGGTTCTGTAGGCATGTCAATGGTATTAGGCATATATACTTAATTATCTTTGGATAAAAAACCATGTAATGGTAATTGATAGCCTCAGTGTGTAAATAGAGATGGTCATGGGGAAGAGAGCACTGCGGGTAAAGTGATCTGCACAGGCCACCTGATCCATCATCTCTATATTACTATAAGTGTATGACCCATGTGTGTGTGGATCCAGAATAAAGTCAGAATGGAAGCAAGGACAATAAGTGAAGGCTGTGTGTGAGCAATAAGAGGAGCTCTGCAGCAGACTGTGTGTGTGTGTGTGTGTGTGTGTGTGTGTGTGTGTGTGTGTGTGTGTGGCAGTGTTCCCTGACAGCCCCTCGTCCTCTGATGAAGAGCACTCGGCCCGGCGCCAGCCTTTCATCGTCTGTCACCGATATCACCTGCCTAATGACCTCTTTGGGCCAGTTGCCACGGCGACGTTAATTTGTATGGAAATGATGTTGGTCCTGGAGGAGGGCTGGGGAGGCTGGTGATGTCAGGGGATTAAAGCGAGGGGGTGTGTGATGGCGTCTGCCAGCAGGGGGCAGTGTGGCAGCATCACCTCCTCAACATGGAGGGAAAGGACAGTCTTCCTGTTTATTCGACGCTGCTGCCCTCCATTTCTAGAAGTGGGTCACTCGCCCATCAAAGGTTTCTACTCCCCATCTGCTCTCGCAAAATGTAATCGTACTCCATGATGTTTACATGTCAGCAGGGTCAACAAATATAATGCGTCTCCTCTACTGTACATCCTTTCAATTGTCACAGGTCAACAGGAGGCCTTTCTAAATCAGACTAAATGAAATCATTCGGGGGTCCTTCAGAAGCACTGCCTTGGTTTCTTGGAGTGAGGAGGATCCCCCTTTTATCTCACAAGAAAATATGAGCATTCTAAGAACACACAGGACATTAGCCTCATTCCTCTACTATCCAACACTTGATTTCCCAACAGAGGTTTAGAACTAATTACAAAATGGCCCAACCCCATTAAGTACAAAGAGGAAAAAGGAGGGAAACTGGTCCAGAAACGTGTTGGATGACGTTCCTTTTCTGAATGTTCTCGGTAAAATATCTCACCTACTCCTCCTCCTCGTTGCGGTCTCCAATCCATCAATTGTACAAATCAGCATAAAAACAGACGCTGCAACAGAAGGCTTTGAGACTAGGCAACAATCCAAGAAAGACTGTAGGCTAACTTACACATGAGATCTCACGTCATGGATGTTTCTATTATTTTTCAGACCTCTTCATCAACTTGATTCCTTTCCATTAAAAAAAGGTTCAAATCTTTAAAGAATTAAGAAAGTCTCGGACGTCTTAACCGATGCATGACCTCCAGACAACACCGAGTCTTAGAAGGGATTTCCAGCAAATCCTCACTGTACAGCTGAATGGAGGAGTAGCTAGCTCAGCAGAGGGACTGTACAGTAGAGCTTAGACTCTCACTGCTTTGTATTTCACTTCCTACTGACAGTCAATGCAGCATCAAACACCGTGAGCTGAGAGCAGGAGCTACACAAACTGCAGGGGGGGAAGAAGGAACGGTTGGATCAGGAAAAGATGCCAGTATTAAATTCACTGTAACGCAGCAGCACATCCACATAAGAGTGCGTGTCTATGCCTGTGCACTGGGATGACTATCAGTTAATTCTGTACGCTTGCCAGATTAGACATTCACCTTATTTATTGATAAGTAAACAGAATCATGAAGTTTTTACGTAAGCTTATAAGAAATCTTCTCTCTGCTTTTATCTGAGAACCAGTGACTCATACCTTTATTTGAATTGTTCAACCCCTCAGTTCAAAATCATAAAACAGTAAACACTGAATCAAAACGGCTGCTAATTAACTTTCTGTACATCAACGTCAACAAATATACTAAGAGCTGAGGTCAGATCACAACCCACGAACAATTACTCATGAGTAGATGCTTAAAAAAAGACTTCCTAGTTGCTGCTACATATCCTATATAAATACATTGTTGTAGTTATTGGCTCCTAAAAATTCAGATTATACACAATATCTTTTGAATCACTTGAAGATCTTGACTATTTATTACCAGTTTTTATGTCCCTTAATGTATATATCTTAGCTTGCTTATATCCTTATCCTCTCAATGTTAACGTATTGGTCTAAATGGATGCTAATGTTGTTTCTTTCACCTGTCAGAGAGCTTCTTAGCGAATCCGAAGTCTGTGAGGCGGATGTGTCCTTCGCTGTCCAGCAGGATGTTCTCGGGCTTCAGGTCCCGGTACACGATCTCTTTGGAGTGGAGGTACTCGATGGCGCACACGATCTCGGCGCTGTAGAAGAGTCCCGTGGCGTTGCTGAAGCGTCCGCGGCTGCGCAGGAAGCTGAACAGCTCCCCGCCAGGCACGAAGTCCATCAGCATGTACAGGAAGCGCTCGTCGTGGTGGGTCCAGAAGCTGAGGAGGAACAATGAGGTCTCTTTAATAAAACACTTATTCTTTAGTGGTGACTTCTGCAGGGTAAAACTGTTAAAGTAGTCCCTCACGAGCGCAGGAAATCCGATAAAATAAGCGGCGGCATCCGTCTCACACTCTGCTATCCCCCAGTGGGCTCTGGAGCGGTGTGCTACAACTATCTCAGATGGAGGGGCACTTGAGAGGAATAAAACAAGAGAGCAGTGTCACTGATGAAGACGGAGAGTGCTCCAGTGTTTTCCATAAGTGCTGGCTGCTGGCCACAGAGACGATTACAGAGTCTTTGCTACGCGGATATTTCATCTCCACACTTCCTTTGCTTCTGCTGCTTTCTGAAGCCTCGACTATGTGCTGTGTTCCAACACTTATCTGATTAATCCCTGTATTGTGGTCTGTATATGTTACTGGGATCCAGATACACAACAGATAAGTGACTAGCTGATGAATAAATAATGGTAGAACAGAATGTCAAAGATATGGTGGACGTCATGGAGTCTGATTAACAGAAAAGACTCACAGGCGGATGAGGAAGGGGTGGTTGACCTCCGTCAGCACCTCCTTCTCGTTGTGGACGTGCTGCTCCTGCTTCAGCCGGATCACGTCGGGGATCTTCATCTGCTTCAGGGCGAAGAAAGCCCGGCTCTGCTTGTCCTTCACAAGGAACACTCGGCCAAAAGTCCCGGTGCCTGAGGAGGGGGAGACAAGGAGACAAGGGG
>NW_011352061.1:73493-81966 GCF_000735185.1 Notothenia coriiceps
GGAATTAGGAATCAACAAGACACAGGGCAACTAGACCATGACAAATAAAAGCTTATTTATTTAGTCTAAATGGATTTATTATGTCTGGGTGCTCTGTCCTTGCAATGCAGGGGAAAAAAGTGTCAAGAACAGAAGTAAAAATGATACACATTATAAATAAATACACATTATCAGCACATTTTTGTGCAAACGACTCCATTTTTGATCTTAGAATCTAGTCATTTCAATGTCTTTAAAACCTTGTGGACAGAATTCTGACTTTTTCTGAGACTTTTGGTCAGATTCTTAAAAATGTAATCACTTTTGCCCCTAATCCTCTTGTGCCAAATTTGAAGGACTTCCCTTCAGTGTGTTCCCGACTTATTGCAGTTCACGAGAAACGGGCTGACAGTTAATTTAATGTTATCTGCTTCCCTTCTTGAATGCTCTTACATCGATATTGGCATCGGGCTCAACAATCTGATGAAATGATGACAGGCGGTTATTGCTCGTGCATGTAAAAACACACACTTACGGTACAGTGTCTGCCTCCGGGACCCCACATCAGAGTTCACTCTCAGTGTATTCTCTCTCTGCCTGTCTTCATTAGTTGTGTTGACAGTTAAAGGCCTTCGTGGGCATGTCAGTAATATTCTCTCTGACTGCTGGCTGTATTCTGATATGAAAGATGATCACAGCTCCTCAAATGATACACTGGTGCAGTGAGAAACAACACTCCATTTATATTTATGCTTTTAAAAAAGGTAGGTTGTATCTACTAAAAGGTGGCCTGTGGAGCTGCTAACATCCCCTTCTCTGTGGGAGGGGGCAGCAGGAGTGTACAAACAGCTCGGGGTAAGAAAAGGTGTGTTTGTTTTCCTCCTGAAGACGAGGGGAAGCTGATAGGTGGCTGATGACAGTGTGTGATGTAACACTGAGTCACACGTGGAGCTGCTGCAGCCTCCTAATGAAATGCCGGCTGTCTCGCTCCTCTCAACAATCAACCTTTGTTTCAGGGTATGGTGTTGCCATGGCAACAAAGAAACAGCAGCGCCCCCGTTCTGTCAGGCGATTACCTCATATCTCCTGATGTCAAACTTTTCAAGCAACAAATAAATATCAAGCTACATTTCAGGAAAAAAGGGAGGTCATTTTTGGTTAATTTTGCCAGAGTGTTGCAGGAATAAGTCTTAAAACACGGACATTAGTTAGCATCCTAGCAGCATTTCCAGTTCTCTTGTCTAAATAATATTTCTACTTTTTCTAAATGCCCATATTAATGATCATATAACAACCTGACTGTATCGCACCACATCTGCAATCTCTCTGCAACAAGTCGGTATCTTTAAAATGTTAACTCTTTTTTTCATGCATTGCATTCCTCTTCCTTAGGGATTACAGTACCCACAATGCAATGGGGCTACTGACAGTCTGAGATTGGGGTCTGTTATGCTTGGGCGATTTATGCAACTTCTCTCACGTCAAGACAAAATTAGGAGCTAAAGGGTAGTGTGAAGAATGAAAAGGGTGGATTTTGGATGCGTAACCTCAGTTTTAATTACATAAAAGTGTGTGTATGTATGAGGGGGGGGGAGGGTAGATGGCCCATGACAACCTGACAATCGAACCCTTGAATTCCCCGAAAGCAGGCGGAACGGTTTCCTCAGAACAAACTAAACATACAATATTGCGTAAAGAAATTCCACAACAGTAAAACATAGGGAGAGGAAGCGAGTGCTTTGGATGATGTCACCAGAGGACTGTATCCCCCCCCAACCCACTGCCTGTCTCAACAACAACGTGCTACATTGGTGTAACCTTTCACCTGCTGAACAAGACCTGCATTGTGTGACAATCTGAACAAATACTCAAGAAGAGAGAAAAACAACATGACGTGTCAGCGATCATTGTAAATCATGGTGTTTTCTATCCAAGCAGGGACGGAGGAATCAGACTCAACCAAGAAAAGGCCAGCTGATTTCTGGGAGTTATGTAGATGAAACTGGGTCATCCCCACTCCTCTTCCACCTGCTCTGTTTCGGGGCCTAAGGGAAACAAATGCACCGCACGCTACTTTAATGAGCAACATATTCCACTTTACCGGATCCCTAAATGCCGTGTTGGAGATGCTGATGAACTCATTGGCTCTGACCGAGTGCTACCACAGCATGATTTCAATGACAATTAAACAACAGCAGGGCCAGTAAAGAGCTTTAGCTGATTCGTTTTAGGCAGCAAATTCCTCTCATCACACAAAATGGCTTGGCAAATTGGATTTTGTTGTTGTTGCATGCAGCTCATAAGCTCTCTCCCAACAGCGCAGGATGGATGCTGCTGCACACCTCGCTGACATGCAGTAAGCTCAGTGGCTTAATGCATATTACTGAGTGACATGTCTTCCACAAGGATGAGATCATAACTCACGATGGATGTTAAATCTGCCTGCAGAATCAAGCTACTACTGGTAATGAAAAAGGTTAGAGGAACGCAGTGACATCCCTCAATCCAATCACAATCTGGCCTTTTAAAATGGCAGGAATGGCTTCATGTCAAATGTGCATTTCGTTTCAATATCTTGACAAACATGGCATTTTACCTGCTGAACTAGCTTTGAGATGAAAACATCCCAAAGTTCCCTCCAGAGTGACTTCAGTTCTGCAAGCTTTGCTGCACTGTGGAAGTTTGAATATTGTCATTTCCATCTAGCCTGTTTAATTGGCTGATTTGCATAAAAATGCTAGGATGAATATAGCAATTTTAGAAGAAGCCATTTAAAATAAATCTGTGCTGCATAGCGAGAATTCAAACATAGTTTCAGCTATCTATTTGAATGTTCATGGACACTCCTTTGCCGACGGCCACTTGTATGAGCTGGCATTGAAATGAACAGCATGGATTTAGGTGTAGTTTGCTCATTTGTATTGCGAATATTTGCATAACAGAGCAGACAAAAACAACTGAAGCATTGAAACATCCAACGACACGCTGTATCCTGTTGGAGCAACTTCCAAGACACCTGAGCTGGAATGTCATTCAAGTCAAAAATAGTGATGCACATGGCAAGTAAGAGTGCTCTGACTATTTTATATACGGACATTTTTGAGAGAAGAAAACAGTCATTAAAACAAGAATCCAAAATAATTCACACTGGGCGTACACACAAGCTCAAACCAAATCTGTGTTTGAAAATATTTCAGGAATAATAATGATGCTGTGTGTCCAGATATTAAAATTCAGCAACAGTTTTAAGAACTCTAAATCAGTTTAAACTGTACTTTAACGTGGACCTATCATGCTATATTTGAATAATATATTGTAGGACCATACCTATATAAAACATGTCTGCAAAGTTTTTTTCTTCAAAATACCAAACAGATCATGCATTTTAGCCATCCCTCATTTCTCTCTATTTGCTCTTTTTTAGCCGTGTTTTTGCAAGGGCTGAATCTGTGAGAAGTCTTCTTCGCTGCTTTTGTGGCAGACTACAGCGCCACCTACAGGCCTGGCATATGTACTACAGCGTCTCGATCTTTCGAGCGGCAATGGCCGTGGCTGTCTCCTCCTGATAGGTGGAGAGTTGCCCATATAGGGGGAGCTCCTCGTTTCTAACGTCAGAGATATTTCAAATCTGGATCAGTCTGTATCAGATCCGTTGCAGCCCCTTTTTCTTTAGATTTGGGTATGGAGGAAAATAGAGAGGGTTGTGTTTTCTGACACTTGGTGAGTTCCCTGGAACACCGGGGACACATATTCATGTGTAAAAGACGTACAAAAGTGCATTTTGCATGATAGGTCACCTTTAAGCACTACCATTAAACTGCTCATGAAGAGAACTCAATGTCCTATATATATCTGTATCTAATGAATCACCCTATGTATTCCTCTTGAGTCTACTATTATATGTGTTGATTTTGGTAATCATGGGATTTTACCATTGGATTTTGAAATATAGCAGGATAATCTCCATTTATATTATTTAGAGGCCATATTCCAATTTTTGTGGTTTTCCCTTTCTTCAAGAGTGTTCTGTAGGTTTGTGACATTTTAAACACAACTCTAAGCGGTTGACCAATCTCAACAGAGCCAGCCAGCTAACCAATCAGAGCAGACTGGGCTTTATGAGAAAAATAGCAACTTTTTTGAACATTAAAACATGTAAATATGTCACATTCGAGGCACTAAATACAAATATGAACCTGAAAATGAGCATAATACACTGAACAAAAATATAAATGCAACACTTTTGTTTTTGCTCCCATTTTTCATGAGATGAACTCAAAGATCTAAAACATTTTCTATATACACAAAATAACCATTTATCTCAAATATTGTTCACAAATCTGAAAAAATCTGTGATAGTGAGCACTTCTCCTTTGCCGAGATAATCCATCCCACCTCACAGGTGTGGCATATCAAGATGCTGATTAGACAGCATGATTATTGCACAGGTGTGCCTTAGGCTGGCCACAATAAAAGGCCACTCTGAAACGTGCAGTTTTGCTTTATTGGGGGGTTCTGTGGGGTCCGAACCCATTCGTATCTGGTGTGACCTCTTGGCCTCACGCGTGCAACACTTCCTTCGCATAGAGTTGTCAGGTTGAAGTGTGGCCTGCGGAAATGTTGGTCCACTCCTCTCAATGGATGTGCGAAGTTGCTGGATATTGAGGGGGAACTGGAAAAACGCTGCGTATACGCGACAGGAGCATCCCAAAAAAACATCAATGGGTGCATGTTAGGGGTGAGGGTTAAGGGTTTAACCCCAGAGTCACTTTGAATCACAAAGGTCTCAACTTCGATGATCGAGAAATGCTAAAGGCTCACTCATTTTTGGTTATGCTCGTCCTGACACATTTAAAAACCAAACACCAATCCTGACCACCTGCTATACTACTATCAGATCCAATTAATTGATGGAACCGGTTCAATGAGATTTCCTGATTTTGCTTTTTAATTAGGGGTTTGAACCTAACTATACGTAGCTAAGTCTGGGGGACTTGGCTTTGGAATGCAGGTAGGTACCTTCAGATCCAATAATAATTCAGCCTTATGTTTTATTTGAAAAGTTTATTGGTGTTCTTGTGTATTGCCATCCACGTATACATAAATAAGCAGAGTGAAAAACGGAATCCCTTAAAGAGGGTTTCCAAACTTTTCACAGAGGGCATCATACATGAAAAAATATACGAATGCTGGGCCATATTGTTAGGTATATTGCATCATATTCAGTTTAGTTGGCAATATCCAATGTAGGTAATTATCCTTGATACTTGAATGCTGTTTGAAAAAACTAACTGCCCACATCACATGCTTCCAGGGTTATACTTTATCTTGTTGGCAGCTCATTGCCTTAAAACAGAACTTCCGCTGGATTATCATATAAGAGGAATGTGAAGGGTAATATATTTCCAGGTTTTATGTAAATACTTGCTAATATTGGTGATTGGGCATGCTCCTTTTTCTTATACTATATGATTTTCAGTGTTTTTGTATTTGAAAGGGCTTATTAACACATGAATAATGTCAATATATTTTAACATATACATTTAAGAAGTAAATATAAGACAAGCAGAAGTTTATATACTTAGTCATTATACTTTTTGATTTGCTGAGGCCGTTCAATTGGTCGCTTGGCTCGTCATTTGGCTCGTCCGGGCCGTAGGGAATTATAAAGGTGATTATTCTTGTTCTTCATCTTTGTGTTTTTTTATTTCTCATTCGCTTGTGGTATTGACTACGTCGACAACTGTTGCACATTAGGTATGCATGTCCTCTGACTGAGGTGGTGAATACGCGTCAGATAAGGCAAGCTAAGGTGTCCGGAATTTCACATTAAGTATATAAAAACGATGTAGTTTGATGTCGTTCAGGTCCTTCTATCTAGCTCGCTAGGAACAACGACACAGCACGACATCACACACAGCACTCAAAATTCATCGTATTGCACAACTCTCCATCTTCCAGCATTTCTTCATTGTTTATTCTTCACTTCGCAGGCAAGCACGACACGCACTGCAGCACCGCACGGCACGCACGCACGCATAGAAGCTTTGCGTTATTATCGGTTTGTACGGGGTTCAGGAAACATTGTTTGCGCTCGTGTTTCCAGCTAGTATTATTTGGATGTGCCGTAGTTATTGGCACGATTTATGCAGGTGAATTTGTTTGGTTTCCGGCGAGGGGACTGTTGAAAATTGATGGCCGCAGAGACAGAAAGTGCATAATAGCAACCCTTGTTTTTGATGTCGGGTATGAAGGGCGGAGGTGGGTAGAATCGAGGATGTGGACAAGGTGAAAGTAGTGAAACCGAACAGCAAACTAGCAACCGGTGCGGAACCGAATTTGTATTATATAAGCTAGCCTGAGCCAGTGATGGGGGTACAGAGACCAAGTCTTAGGAAACCCATTGATTGTGTTTATAAATGTTGGAAGACATGACATTATTGTTATAGTTTGTTAAATGTAGCGTGAAACGTCAGGGTTTTAACAATAATAAATATCCCTGTTCTGTTTAAGTGTCAATAAAGGTCGCAGTGTTCTTGGTAGCGTGGGTCGTAGAGATAGCCCGCAAGCCTCGGCAACGATAGTGTTAGACTGATGTATATATTGAAAGTAAAGGTAGTAGAATTATTCATCTTGACTTTCTTGTACCTTGATTTACATCCCCTACTTTAATTAATATAGTTTTTTGATTGCCTACATACATATATAATATAACCAGCATCAATAACGGGACTCCTGAAGCGTGCCAGGGTATGTTCAATGTCGAAAATCACTGGGCATGGACTAGAAACTGTCATGATAGAATAAGGAATAGGATGTCGTTTGAGTAGAGAATACCAGCGGCGCTCTCATGATTGTGGCTTGTATTTCTGGCTAATTGCCAGATTATTATGGCTCTTGAATTCGTGCTGGTGCGATAAAGGTTCGAAAGAACCGGATACCCCGATCGAGTGCATAATGAACGGATTTGATGCTAGATTTAAAATTATATGATTTATCCTGTCCATTCCTCAGCCTTGTATCAATGTGTTGGTTGCAAGATAGGATGGAGGGAACAACTTATAATGAACAGGATTGGGGATGTAGTGGTTGATGGATACTTTCAGATGGATACATGGGATGTGATCATAGAAGATGGAAGCTAAATGGACCATGTTACACGATATGGAATAAATGGAGGCAGAACCCGATGGAGGATGGGCAATAGGAATTGGATGGTTGGTGGCTTGATGAGACTCAACATTAGAGTTAATAGGAATGGAGGAGCACTTAGACGTGGCGGAGGGGACGATAGCTCGATGGATGTGTGTGCGATTGGGTGAATGATGAATTGCGTGAGCTGATGTTGCGATGCGATGTTGTTTGTGGATGATATATGTGGTGGGATGTGTGAATGGTGTGATAGGAAGGAGTATGAAAGGATAAGATTCGGATATGATTAGATTGGTAGTGATTGATTTAGACGCATGCTTGCTGTAGAGTTGATTGGTTTGGGGGCTGTCGAAGTTGCGAATTGAGGATGGAGCAAGAGAAATGCTTGTGAGTCGGATAGCCATGTGTTAGATATCACCAGGATGTGAACTAACGATAAGATAAGGTAGGGAATGAGTGAGCAGTGGTATTGGATTTTCCTAAGCGTGGTCGGGGGTGATAGGTTGCTTGCCTCGATGACTGTTCTAGATGTGATCCAGCAAATCAAGTGTATAACATGGCTGGATGACTTAAAATGGAACTGGACTGTAACGTGGTACTTCTTCATTTTGTTCTCATATTAGCTCTCACTTGGTAACTGTGACTGCATTCTTTAGTATATTACCATTCGCAATTAGTCATGATATGAGACCAATGCGTGTGTAAGGAATACTCGTATAATACTCCTAGCGATCCTCTCGTACGACTAGTTAAGGAGACGTGTATTCAGGACGTGAGTTACAAGTAAAGAGCTTAGGGGAAGTGGAAGAGATGACTTTAATATCCTTATTAAAGGGAGTCAAAGCGAATGTGAGAGTTTTGTAAATGGATCTATAACTGATTTTGAGTCTGCAGCCAATTTTACTAACGTTTAAAGTGTAGCTCTCTGTTAAGGCTGTGATGTGGCTGTGGTTGTTATATTTATAGCACACCGTGTTATGTAAATTGTGTGACACGGCTGCATCAATCCCGTCTGCATATATTTGTAGATTGATTTGGCAGTATTATATCTGTTAATTCTGTAGCATATAAAGCCTTGGGATTACGTATCCCTACAATGACGAATGAGCTGGTGTAACTTATTCTGAATAGTGGTCTGTCTGGCAACTGGCAGTGATCTCTTCTCAGGGATCTGGTTATCTATCGTTCTGTTAGTATAATTATATTCGAGTGGGGAGGACGGGATATTACAGAAATGAACTTCAAGTGAATAGCATATACAAGTTCTCAGAATAGAGTGCTAGCGTATATGCGTCGTGTAATCAGTATAGGTGTGTTCCATGATTTATAGAAACCAGTTTAG
>NW_011352061.1:81987-87583 GCF_000735185.1 Notothenia coriiceps
AGTCCAAGTCACCCAAGGAGTGTCCGAGTCGAGTCCGAGTCATCGTTACCTGTATTCGAGTCAGAGTCCAAGTCACCCAAGGAGTGTCCGAGTCGAGTCCGAGTCATTGTTACCTGTATTCGAGTCCGAGTCCAAGTCCAAGTCACCCAAGGAGTGTCCGAGTCATCATTACCTGTGTTCGAGTCCGAGTCCAAGTCACCTAAGAAGAGTCCAAGTCGAGCCCGAGTCACAAGTCTTCATTTATTAATCTTCGTGGATATATGTGTTGAAATGTAGCTGCTCCTCTAAATTGATTTTATCCTGTCATGTTATACTAATCTGTCTATTGAACTGCTGTGAAGCGAGTTTGGCTACAATTCTTGTAATAGGTGCTATACAAATATAAAGCTTATTACTAATATTCATATTCATATTATTGTAAATTACCTTTAATATGTCTAACTATATTTAAAATGAGAGAAGTGATTACATTTGTATGCCAATATTTTCCTATGGTAAAGTTTTCGTTTTGCAGTTTTATTTTGATAGTAATAAGATCAGGACTCTTATTTTGAAGGAACTTTTACCGGTTAAATCGGTTTACCGATAAAGATTGAGCCCCAGAAAGCTCATGGCTACTTAGCATGCAAAATGATGTCATTCTGCATGTCAAGTAGCCATGTGCTTTCGTGTTATCAGCTGAATCTTTATTTATTGATTAGATCACATTACTCTGATGATAGTGTTCAAGACAGCCATGTCTGAACTCGATCCTTAGAGTAATGTGTTACGGAGCCTTCTCTCCAATCTTTTTTCCACATAATGAGCATTTGCTCACAGGCACATTGCTCTTCTCAATGTGGAACCAGAATGTGTGAAAGCATACAGCACGCGGGCTGTGTCTCTAGACATCTCTAGACTGGAATAGCGGGGCCCAGTACTGAACTCACCTCAAAGGTGCACATGCCAGGATAGAGGACATCAGACTCCAGAGAAAACTTGCTGGAGTCCGAGTCAAAGTCGGAGCGTCAATGTACAAGTCGAGTCCGAGTCATCGTGGGGGGAAAAATTCACGAGTCCGAGTCCAAGTCATCGTACGGGAGAATTCACCAGTCCGAGTCATCGTGCGCAAGAATTCACGAGTCCAAGTCCCAGTCGCGTCAATCAGTGCACGAGTCCGAGTCGAGTCACGAAAATCGACACTCGAGTCCGACTCGAGGACTCGAGTACTCCATCTCTGGCTTAAGAGTAGGCCTACTAAATAAATATGTGTAAAATCTGTGAGTTGTACCTTTGTGTTAAGATCTCTTTAAAATGAGCTATCTAACCTGGCTGTGAAATCAGGTGACTTATGTGTCATTGTTCATGGTATTTTATTGCGAAAGGATACATTTATTTTGAAGGTAGATCTGTATTGGTGCAAGCTTTTTGTCTTGATTCCTTTTCCTTTAGTCACTCCTTGAGTCAGCGAAGGGTGGACCAGGTGGAAGCTGTTGTTTAATCCCAGAATGTAGGTGTGATTCTTTTAACTTTAACAAGCGGTACTGACTAACTCCTGAAGGGCAGGTTGTTGCCTGAATGCCTTTTCGCAAACTGGAACATACCGCTCTCACGTGGAACATGACTGTGGCTGTTTGTTTCTGTTCGTCAAACTCTGATTTAGAAAAGTATTTTGATGAAAGCACAATATATCTATTCCTCTAGTTTTTTGAAAACCAACCTCAGCAGCTTCATACAAACTAAATGTAGGTAAAAGTAGGTCAGCTGTGGCTGGGTGACATTGATAAACAACTGATGTCAGTTCAGATGATATCATGAAAGCACTATATCAAAAAGAGAGCTGCCACATTTATCTCAATATCAACAAAAGACCTGTATCAGTACATCAGTATGACCCAGTTAGAGATGCTGGACTTGTGGACTAAACTTCCAGCTGATTGGTTGGTTGGATGTCTTGTTAAATGTCACTGGTTATTGTAGGCTATCTAGTTATTGAAAACCTTGATACACATCTGATTCCAATCACATGACAGAAAAATTGTTATCACTGTTATATGATTTGATGGAGCATCTTAGACAGTGACAACATTTCACTTGTTAACACAACAATCCTACTAGAACTATGCTTCAATGAAATAGAGAAAACTAACCATGAATCGTGATGAAAAGGACACATTTGAACTGTTCTATAAGCATCGCACAGTATATTTTTTATATTGTTTATTTAGAAGAAATAATTGCCAAATGACTAGGAAATTAAAACGAAAACATTGGTTGATTTATTATATATTTTAAAGCTACATTTAAAGCCTCTCAATTTGACATATCAGTTTTTGTAATGTTTAACACTGTTCATATAAATTGAAAATGTTTTTGTTTATAATCAACACTTCCATTTTATTTGTGGGATTATGCTTCCATAAACCAAATAAACTCAGTCATCAAATATTAAACACTATCATTAGTTGCAGATCTACTGGACCATTTTAATACTAATTACTACAGTATGGAGGTCTAATACCCACACTACTGTATTATTTCATACATTGATTTGTTACTAAGTGCATTGCGGTCACTCACCCACTGTGGCCAGGGTCTCCAGGTCATCCAGGCTGTATGTCCTGTTATTTAGGGATGGTTCTCCAGCCGAACTGCTGCTCTTACTTTCCTTCAGTAGGTTTGTCTCAATGTTGACTCCCACCTTTGCTTTGGAGGACGCCATTTCTTCTTTCTTTCAAGACGAGTTGACTATTTGGGTTGAGAAGTTTGCAGTGGGACACACTCAGAGTTCATGTCTCCTCATCTTCTTTGTTGGTCGTTAGCTGTGGCGGTGCTGCTTGTTGTCGGATAGAGACGACTTCCACATTGAAGACGTGAGCAGAATTAATAGCCAACTTGTTTGTCTAGAAGTTTAAGTAACAAAGAGACAATAGAAACTGAATAAACCGACATAAGTGAGACAAAGAAGCTAGTGGCAGGTGCAGTGCACTGGCATGTAGCGTTAGCAGCTAACCGCCAACAGAGGGCTAAACACCGCTACACTCACTGGAGGAATGAGAGGGAAGCTCCGGGAGAAACGTCTTAAAGTCCGGGATAACACATGTTTTGAAAACCGAACTAACTCGATAAGTCCCGTGGCTTTTCCGCCTCAACTTTCCTATTTTTCTCCATTATTTACTCTGCCACAACAACAGACCTCACCCAGCAGCTCTCCGGTGTCCACATCAACCAGGAAGAGATGGTGGCTACATAACTTCCGGTCCGGACTTTCAAAAGAATGGATATTTATCAGCATGGTAACGTTTATTAAGTCAGGCTAAGGTCCAAAGAGACATTTATTGTTTCCTTTTAGAGAAAAATGTGTTCTAGACAAAAATAAAACAAAAATGTTTCCCTAAAAAATTAACTGAATTAGTAATTTCTTAAAGTTGCACATGTATTTTGTGCTAAACTGTCTGACTTCCTGTATTGTCAACTTGACTATGTAACTTGACACAGCTGGAACAGAGTGGCTGCATGTTGACAAAAATCGACCAATAAGAACGAAGCTGTACAGGGACTTTAACCAATCATGTGCGATGAAG
Source organism: Notothenia coriiceps (assembly GCF_000735185.1). Lineage (NCBI taxonomy): Eukaryota > Metazoa > Chordata > Actinopteri > Perciformes > Nototheniidae > Notothenia > Notothenia coriiceps. The sequence goes on from NW_011352061.1 coordinate 85,551, forward strand.
GGTGTGGTCATTAAAAAAAAGCTATGATTAACCATAACGAGGTCCAAAATTAAGCTAAAAATCAACGAAAGCTACAGCTAATTTCATGGGTATGAATAATATCTTTTAAATCGTCTAATTCACAAAAAGCATTTTACTTGAATATGATTAGATTAAAGCAAAGTAAATAGTCAAACAATTGGATTCACACATATTCTTGTCAGTTTAAATTGATAAATAAAAATGCAAATGTGGTCCATGTGTCCATCCAGCATATCAGCCTGATAAAACACATCATAAAAAGTAGCAGCCAAACATGAAATTGTCATGACATTTGGGTTAATATGCATACCTACTGTAGTTGACCCTTTGACCTTTGCCAACATTGAGTCAAAAATCTTGGCACCTTATTTTTGATTGATGATGATTTAACCTGCCAACAGTTTAGGAACACCTTTCCTAGTAAGCTTATACTCAATAATAAAATAGAGATTTTGATTAGTGCCAACTCAAACAAAGCTTTTTTTATCCTGATTTCAAATATCCAAAGGATTATAAGCCTCCTTTAAATATCCTATGGGTGCAGGCTATTATTAGACACAGGTTTCAAGGTGTCACAGGGTTAGAAGAGGAAACTCAAGACGTGTGCCACTGCCATGAACTTAAAATACTCCACAGGCCTGGGTGGACGCTGTGACTTCTCAGGATTCATTTATTGAAATATGTCTCGAGGTGTAGCAGCTCTGCTTGTTCTGTCTGTCGTACAAATGAATATTTTACACTGACATAACTCTCCTTCAGTATGCCATTCATCCCCAACAAGTCTAAATAAATCAGCACGTCTGCAAAACAGAGCTATTTAAAAAGCACATTCATTTTAATCAAACATAACTCAGATTTGCACATTCAGTGATTTTATAGTGTGAACGTTTTCTGACCACATTAGCGATGCATAGCAGAGCGGCTGCTATTAGTATTCATGCAGCGACCTGTTTTTTCTTTCAGACTGTCTGCAGCATGAATGGAATAAAGATGCTTTTGATTCAAACAGAGGTGGCCAACATTTGCACTTGTGTCCTCAAGCTGAGAAACTATTTGGCTCTTCACTATGATATCAGCGCTGCTCCGAAGCTGTCCGTCAAACACAGAGAAAATGAGAGGGGCTTTAAAGAGGATTCCAGTGGGGGGGATAAGGCTTGGTGGAGTCATTCACCTGAAGAATTATCTTGACGAGTGAGACTTTAAGTAATTATGTTCACAAAGAATGTGTGCAGTGATATCAGCTAATGATCTGCTATCACGTTTATTAAAAATGACTTCAGTGATCAGAGGGAAGACAGACACTTTGTTCATCTCAAACTCAGAAATGTTTTATTCAACAGATCCTCTGGGAAATGATCTCCTTTGCTTGGTGCAAGTTCCAACAAATATTTTCCTCTTATGCATTTCAATCCTGAAACACTGACTGAAGACAAAGCAGACAGAAATGAGATTATCCATAAGGCTGCAGAGTTTCCACATGAAAGATACATGGAGTAAACACCGGCACTTCGCACACAATGGGATTGAAATGTGGAGTCATGTGACCGTCATGCTTTTTTATTAGCTTTACAAAATGTGTTAGTGTCATAAACATTTGTTGGCCACCGATTGCATTTTCTGAAAGATTCCAAAATCCAATGCAGGAATCCCCTTTGTTTGTCGTCAAGGGAGCCCTTTGCTATTGCTTCCTCAAAAAACACAACTCTATTATGAACAGCGTTAAATGAATTTTAATTTAATGTCAGTCTGTAGCTTCTGCCACAGCTGTCCTGGGACTGAACTCCTTCCATGATATTCCCGAAGCAACAGTACATGGAAACGTTTAGCCATTGAAGTCACAATGTGTTCTTTAGCACAAAGTGTTTCCCTAACATTAGTCATGTAATCCTCTCTGTGGGTGTTTAAGTTAGCTGCCATCACCATTATCTGTCCTTAACTGCTTCCATCTGCTCGGGTTCTGTGATATGGTCATCCAGCTATGTAATTTGCCTTTGCAAGCTGTGCCCCCCCCC
>NW_011352061.1:89361-117230 GCF_000735185.1 Notothenia coriiceps
CACGCAACTAGCAATTCATAATCAAGCAGTGGAGTGTTTAATTATTCCGCACTGAGACCTACTCGTGTATGCAGAGTGTAAGACAGGGTATCATTTAAATGTGTACCAGCAGCAACACATGCTGTACTGCACGGGGCTGCGGGATAAACAGAAAGCCTGAGGAGCGTTAGAATGAGGATGCCGACGGTAGAATTAGACTGGGAATGTGTGTGTGGGTGTGTGTTCAGCTCAGTGATGAGGTATTTTTGTAGGCCGACCCGGAAAGTAGAAAGAAATGGCTACCGGGACTAAAACCAAAGGGACTTTTCCATTGGATTTTGGGTGAATGTAGAAAGGGGTTACTATGCTGTGTTTTCCATGCATGGCTCTAGTTGTCATTTTTGAGAAGGACAAGTTGTACCTGATTGATCGGTGGTCTGCAGAGAGGGCATACGGAGGAGTTAATATCTGCAATGGCATACGAAAAATAAAGAAAAGCACCTGCTACTGAATCGAGAAGGGCAGGTGGAAACACAACTTTAGACAACCTTAAACACTCATGCACTTCTAAAAGGTACAGTTTGTCCTTTAAGAGACACTAATTCAGTGTTAGAAGGCGTCCTTAGCTTCAAATGTAGATTACAAACAGAGTTTTCTTTGAGCTCCCATTAGACTGCCATAACTGTGCAAAGAATGACTGGATGTAAAGCAATGAGGCAGTTGTACATAGACTCTAAAGGTATTTAGTGAGGTTAAGGACAGGGTAGACTTAATGAGATACGATGTTGATTATATAGCCTTGTATAACATTGCTCTAGTACTAAAGTCTGAAGCTTTAGCAAGTGGAAGTGTCAGGAAAACTGCTGTTTGTTTGTGTGGGTGGTGAACTGCTCTCTGCTCATTTATACAATCAACCTAATTTACATTGACAAATATACATATGTTAGGGCAGCATAACGTTCCATCAGGAGTATTTTAACTGCTAATGAGACGAGACAGGATTTCAGTGCTTCAGTGCCACCCAAAGGTACACAGGCCTGACACTAGCTGAGTTTACTCGAATTGGACACCGAGCTTGATCTCCAAGTAAACATTTTGATCTTTTCTTGCCTGATCTCCAGCAGCAAACACAGCAGGATGGAGACATCGCGGCAGCAGTCCGACAGCTGAAGGATTCAGACTGACAGAGCCTGGGGCCAGCAAGCAAATATACTCATGCATCGGCCTCAGTTTGCCCAGAAACAACAATTTCCTTACAGCTTTCACCCTTTTTCAAGCAGAAAAGAAGAAAGCACATGACTAAATGCTGTAAAACTTGGAAAGTAACATTGTTTCATTGGTTCCAGAAGTAATGTGCATTATCAGATTGATGAGATTATCTGTATTCTTAACAGTTAGCAATATGGAGACAACACTACTTAATACTCTTCCCTGGTATAAGAATAAGTCTTAAACCCTTTTTTTTTGCACTTTCCTCTTCCCTTGTCTAGAGAGTCAATGGAATCTGGAAAGTGTTTATGGTCCGTTAACTAGGCTACAAGCTGAGGAGATTTCCACGTCATACAACACAAAATACGTCAGGAAAAACACAGCTGGTGAAAGTCTGACGCTTGACTTGTCTTGATATTGGCGGCTGCTAACAAGCTACCGGAACATTAGCCGCCTTTAGCTTAGCGGAAAAGCCGTGTGATCATGTGGTCCATAGAATTATAACTGGCAATATCAATTAACAGCAACATTATCAGTCTGCCATGACACTTTTCAGATATTTAGGATGACTAACTCTTCTGACACACCTGCCAAATATCCTGCATTCCCATTAGCCCTCGGTGTACCATGTGTTTACTGCTTATGAGCAAATAAAGGATGCTAACACAATTGTGTACATGGCATGATGAGTCATCTCACTTTGAGCAGATTATTAGTATGCAAAACGTATTTTTACGCAGCATTATACACTGTGTCTCTATTGAGGTTGCACCGGGTGATAATTATTCTTCCACTCAACTTGAGCCAGAAGGAAAGGTACCAGAACATCTCCACCCACACATCCTTCAGGAGGATTTATGCACTGATGTATTAATAACTGCTTCATTAAAGTTTCATATTATGCACCTTTGTACAGTCCTGAAAGTTTTGTCTCACTGTTCAACAGTAATATATATTAGTATCACATATCCTATGAGGGAAACACATTGTATGAGATAAGGACAGTTTGTACATGACGTATTATTTTCGTCTTATCAAATCTTTTGAGATAACTAGGACTATATGTAAATAAAGAGAAGCTTTGATTGGTGGATTGTCTGATAGGGGACATTCTAGTCTCACTGAGCAGAGTGTGAAGGAGGAGACTTCAGATCCTGATAAAGTTCTCAGTCTGAAGGAAATGTCTAGACTCTGTACTTAAATATGTTATAAGTTTGTCAAGCATCAACTCCAGAGCAGCATGTTAATGCTTAATTACTTTATATATAGCTCCCCATCATCCTTCAAACAAGCACTCAAACCCATTTCTTTAACACGCTTTTCTTGTCAGTTCTTACTGCTTCTCGGTTTTATCTCTAAAGTGTTTTTGAAAATGCTAATAGGTGAGATTTTCAGAGCACTGTGATTACCTGGCAGTTATCTGTGTTCAGCATCTATTTCTGTTCAGAGACTTGTCCTCAGTATAGCTACCCTGCTGCGTTTTAGCCCAAGCTCCCTTGTTCCACACAATAAGGTCTTTCTATGTCATTTTAATGGCAATTTGAGCTCCTGACGAGCAGCACTCTGTGGCTCCTTGTTTCAGAAATCCAGTGATTGTCTGGCCATCTGTCGCTGCTATAGAGCCAGCGTCTGAGGCCTCACCCCCGATGTTTAATGAAAGAGCAAGGTCCTCCAGCAGGGTCCGTGGCAAACTGAAAGCATCCCCCTTCTCCTCAACAGTCAAACAGCTCCGGGGCCGGACGTGCTCTTCAGACCGTCCCCGCTATCCGACCACCTCTCGAGACGAGCGTCTTAGATAAGCCGTGAGTGTTTGATGGGAAAAACCGTCTCCTTTCCTTTATCAATCTCAAACAGAAAGCCTTTTTGCACCATTATTCTGCGCTCTAACTGATAAGGGTTGGAGAGCTCAGGGTGGCGTGAAAGACATATTGTGAAGGCCCGCGGTTTGCAAAGATAAAATGAGACTGAAGGACAAAGGTCAAAGGCATCGCGAGCACTCTGAATGACTCCGTGGAACGTTCAAGATCATGTTTAATTCTGAGCCTTTATCCTGAAAATGTCCCGTTGCCTCTCAAAGCAACCTGGATACGATAGGCGTTTAAATAATTCAACTTGAGCCCACTAGTTGGTTACAAATGCAATAGTGACAATTTAAGTCATATAACAAATAGTTCATATTTTGTATTGTGTCATTTTCTGATGATTTGTTGTATTTAAACCATATAAAGGCACTATCTCTTAAAAACTATGATAACTTAATTGAACGGCTCTATGGAATAGCCACCTACGAGGAAAGGACTAGTTGTTCAAGCTAAAATGGCACTATGAGAACCTGACAGTGCATCACTATGAGTATCAGGAAATATACAAACCTGTGTGTTTGTGAATATGTGTGTCTGTGTGTCTGTCTGTCTGTCTGTCTGTCTGTCTGTCTGTCTGTCTGTCTGTCTGTCTGTCTGTCTGTCTGTCTGTCTGTCTGTCTGTCTGTCTGTGTGTGTGTGTGTGTGTGTGTGTGTGTGTGTGTGTGTGTGTGTGTGTGTGTGTGTGTGTGTGTGTGTGTGTGTGTGTGTGTGTGTGTGTGTGTGTGTGTGTGTGTGTGTGTGTGTGTGTGTGTGTGTGTGTCTGTGTGTGTGTGTGTCTGTGTGTCTGTGTGTGTGTGAGGTGCTACGGTAGTATCAGATTCTGTGTGAGGCTGCCTGACCTGAATCTGCCGCCTGATGCCCCCAGCTACACCGTGGGGGGATCACAAAGTGTCAAAAATGTGTTTCTTGACTTTAAGGGTTTTCTAAAATCAGCCCTCTGCTTCTGCCTGACATCTGGAGAGGTGTCGGAGAGGAGTTTCTCAGGTCACAATTCTGTTGAGTCGGCTTGAGTTACAAACGTACAAATATGCAGTAACGCACGTCTTTAAAACATTGGAAACCAAGAATAGTTCCTGAATTCAAAAGGAACCAAAGTAAAGTGAAGTTGAATATACCTCAGGCTATAAAAGGCCACAGAGTCAAGAAGTTTTCTACTTTGAGCTTTTAGACACTTTGTCGGCTCAATATCTCAACCACCTGTGGACAAGTCCTGCTGACGATGCAAAAATGTTCTTCTTTCTGCCTACGAGCCTATAAGTAAAGAGACCTAAAAAGAAGCACAAGCAGAAGCGCCCCGTGGAGGGATCTTAAGTTAAAATCCTGTGCTTTCTTTTGAAGTATTAGGGTTTGAACTCCATACAAAATGTGCTTCTTAACCTCCCATTAATTCTCCAGTTTGTTCATTGTTCACCCCATCGGTTTAACTGTATCTAATGGATTCCAGGACTCCTGCTCTATGTTAAGGCTTTTATTGCCCAGTGTAAATGAGTTCCAGCCTCTGGTAATAAACTGTGAACATCATGCGTACAGCTACTGCAAACACTTCTCATGAACCTGGGCCAATACTGTGTGTTGTTATAGTGAACATTTATTATTCTAGCCATGTTAGTCCCACTGAGATAAAGGCCAGCAGTACACTGTAATTAAATGAAAATCAATTAGCAGCCGCTTGGAACTTGCTCGCGTTGTGAAATCTGTCACAGAAAACATGCAGTCTGCATTATTCCAACCGTGGTGCAGTATTTATGTTTTCACTTTGGACAATTACTACATTGAAATTAATTTGACATTTCCGACCCAGTTAAAAAAGGATAATGATGTGACTGAGCACATACCTGTTCTACTAGCTTGTTTGTTCCACTTACATTTTTTATTAATCTGATCCTTTTGAACAGAGATTTGGTTTATACCAATATCTTGAGGCTTGTGTCCCCACACTCCTGATATGAGAGTGCAGCTATCCTCACTGTCTTTTGGAGCCCAGCACATTAAAAACACCACTCTAAAACTATTCTGTCGCCACCAAGCATGAGTTGTAGTATAGCAATAAATAATCCAAGCAACTGATGATGTTTTGATGTCATGCATTAATCAAAGATTAGATTATGTTGTAAGTATCTCACTGACTTTAAGACTACCATTTTTACACACTTGCAGCAAATGACCCGTACCGTCTACATCTTGTAAATGAAATATGGCAAATCCATGCACCGAATTCAGAGCAACATTAGCATTCACCTGGAGTCGGCTAATGAACATATCTGTCTCTTTAGCTGCGTAATGCTCAGTACAGAGGCAGTTTCACCGTGACTAAAACAACCTATTGTTATGATCCGTAGCCTACATGTGGACTGAGGCCCCTAACCTTTTCACATAAGGAGCATCAGTGATCCTAGTGGAACAATCTAGTCTAAAGCCCTGACAGCACTATCGACTTACCAGAGTCCAATAAGAGACTCAAAGGCCTGAAGCCCCTACCTCCTATATAATGTTTTAGAGGTTTATTGCAAAAAGAGGCTATTTTCTACTAGGTATTTGAGATAACACTCCTGGACAACATACATACACAAACAGGAATGGGCTAGTTGTAATTATACTTCTGCATTTGGGTCTTATGTACTCTGCCCTCCAGCCGTGACGCCTATATATATATATATATATATACTGTATAGAAAGCTTATTACTGAGTGTGCCCCCATAGAGTGCCACAGTGACGCGTCCTAAAACCCGGAAGTAAGCTTCTTCGGGTTCCCTCGACAAAAAAGCAATGCAATTTCTACATCGGATTTGGGAAAATAGCTCGATATAAGGTCTGTGGTCGACACACATTTAAGAGACGGATCACGTTTTGTTCAGTCGGATAATCTCCACATGTCTACCCTACTTTTATAATACCTGTGACACTTCCCTCCCCCTCCCTTTTATTCCCTTCCACCCGTACACATGCCAGCTGTCTATCACCGGAGAATGGCGGGTTTTGGAGAGTACTTAAAGACAACTTACAGAATGGCTTCCAGACCAAACATAGCAAAGCCCCTCTGGCTCTGGCTGGAGTACGCCTGCTGTGCCTCACGCCTCCTTAGCAGGGAGCTCTTTCTCTATATCTGGCCATGGGAGAGGGGGCCTCCCTTCACTGCCATGTGGGGGCGCTGTGGAGCTTTGCATGCTGCAGGTGTGCCACAGTGTTGTTGATTCTGCTCTGCACTGGAGGTTTAAATTAAACATTAAACACTGAGGAAAATGAGAAGAGAGGATCGGGAGGATGAGAGGAATGGAGGGAGAGAGAGATTCTATTCATGAAACGTCTACTTTATTTCTTTGCAAAATCTGACACAACACAGTGGGTGGATGATTCATTGCTTATGAGGGACGATGCATTTCAGCAAAGGACGAATATCTTTGCGTCTTGAGACCTCATACCAATAGCCTTTGTTGTATCGCAAATATCTGAGGTCCCAACAGATGTATTTTTAATTCTGCTAGGTTGTAAACATACCAAAACCCAATCAATTAAAGCTGAACAGGAGTAAGAGGTCTCTGGAGGTGACTGTGGTTAGGGTTAGGGTTAGGGTTAGAGATGTGCTGAGGCTTTTATTCATGTTGGGAAGGGTTCAGATCTATGGATTGCAGATATGATTTTGTGAATGAATAGTTCTTTATCCAAATAATTGTATATCTTTAAACACATTACAAATATATGAAGTCCCAAGAGACATGTTGTTAATCTAGCTAGGGAACAAACTCACAAAAAAAACATACCATAAACCAATCAATTACATCTTTAGGGTCAGGGTAGAGGTGTTTAGGGTTCAGTATGTGAAGTGTCAGGGGTTTGAAATGTTGGGTTTGAGTTTATTGTATATAATATGTTCTATCTTAATGTATGTATTTGTGGTTGCGCTAGATTATAAACTCATACAAAAAGGTACCAATAACCAATCAATAAAGTGAGAGGTCTCTGGAGGACTGGTTAGGGTTAAATGTCGGATTGAACCGTGGTCAGGGTTCAGTTTGTTAAGTGTTAGAGTTAAGGATTCAAAATGTTGGGGTCAAGGGTTAGGTTTAGGTTAGGGTTCAGAAGGTGAAGTGTTTGGCTAATGGTCAGGGATTTTAAATGTTGGGGTCAGGGTTTAGGAGGGTGAAGTGTTAGGGTCAGGTTCAGGGTTTCAAATGTTGTTGTCAAGGCTAGGGGTTGGGATTTTGGCTTGTTATCCATTTTGTTAAGAGTTAGGTATTTTCAGGATTTTATATCTTCATGTTGCCACTGTGGGCAAATGCAGCAACATGCGTGCTTCCTTTCACATTTCAGGGCCAGATGTGATGTAATCGGGTGGCGGAAATGTCAAAAGTGGGTGCAGGCAGGCGGAGTGAGAGGATTAATGCAGTGGCTCTGAGCCATGCAGCCAGTTTTGCTATCACGACCTTGTCGACTAACTGCCAGTCAACTCAGACCTCTGAGGGTTTCTGCTTCCTTAGCCGAGGCCGCTCCGTGTCTGTCACGCCAAAAATCCTCCTGCCTCGCGGCCCCCCGGAGGATGCCACATGGCAGGTAGGCAGCGGTACGGAAAGACTGCTATTCATTGAACTTCAAGGAGCAACCGCGCGCCCCCCCCACACACACTGAAAGCAGAAAGAGATTAGAGACCCAACTCAATCAACCTAGGCTTGAATTTTCCCTCTGAATTAAGAAATCAGCCGGGGACAATTGGAGGACTTATTCAAAGACACACACACAAGAAGTGATTCTCTCATTGTGTAGCCAGGGGTTTTTGTGTCTAGAAGAAAGTGAATAAATTAAATCATATTAGATAGCGCCTAAGTACTTGACACCGGTGCCCAATTAAGATCTGTAAGGCTCGGGGCAAGGAGCCTATAGCTTTTTCATAGCAAATATATGACAAAAGTGCTATGCTTTACTCTTTGATAACCTTGCTTTAAATACGCAATTACATGGCCGTCTTCTAACACGGCTCTCTTTGGTGCATTTAAAAGCAGCCTCCACAGTCAGGGCCATTTGTTCAGCATAACGACAGCTTTGAACTTGCGGGGAAATAATATGCAAAAATCTCTCCTTTGATGAAGAGCAAAGTGCGCTTATTAAACAATTAGCATAGTTATTCTGGTGATAATCACCCAGAGAGACTGCAAATTGGCAGGAGAGTTTAAAAATAGTCTTGTTTGAAAATTCGGTGCAACGTTTAATACCTTCCTGCACGCCCCGCGGCAAAACATGCCTACTGTGTCTCCAGTGTGGCTGTGAAATGCAGATATACATTCATAAAGGCAATATTTTAATGTAAATCTTCATCGTTTCAATGTTCCCTGTTATTGTTCTGTCAGAAAAGGTTATTAATGTTGCACACACGCATCTTTCCAGTAGTGACTACTAGTGAGAACAGTGCTGTGAGGAGGAAGACGTAATACATCTCGCAGACTTGGTTATGGATGAAATACTGATGAGGCAGGAGCTTTTTATTACCTCGAGATGCTTCAGTGATGATCGGAGCGCCTTAGCCCACATCACACATGTACAACATTAAAGTGCTAGTCCTTGAGATCAATGTTTTTCTTTTTTCCATTATGCCGTGCTCCAAGGCGGCAAAGCATCGAGATCGGCTGTCAGTCAGTGTACAATACCTGAGGTGCAAACTCCTAAGGGGGGAAAAGCTGAAAATAGTGATATGATGCACAGGAAGGTAGCAACATTTCTAAAACAATGACCAATAAAAGGAGTTTGCACTATATGGCCAAAACGTTGACATCCTTTAGTGTTGGTCTGTTCCCTGGTTCAGAAGGATTGAAGAGAAATGCTTATACTGCACCATACAATGATATGTTGCTAAAAAGTTGCTTTCTAACTATTTTCACAGTCCTTCCTTCCATCCATCCATCTTTATCCCCCACACTTAGAAATCTCCTCCTCTCCCGGAACCATCTCCTTATCGTGTTGGAGACCTTTGTGTGTCCTTAATAACTTGGAACCTGTAGGGTCTCCTTGGGCAAATTGGTCGACCCAATGGAGACACAAAGGTAAAACAGGTCAAAGGAAAGGACTTTACCAAATAAAGATTCAAAGTTCTAAGTATAGCCACTAGCGGCGATCCAAATCGCTTAGTTTCAACAGGAGAAATGCAAGGCAAGGTTATTTAATGTAACACGTTACATACCCAAAGCAAACTTAAGTGCTTTACAGATGACACACCAGGTCGTTGTAATGACACTAAATCAGAGCAGTAAGAGCAGTGAGCACGCTTCAGGGTCTCACATACATAAGCATGCCTCCATTGCATTCTAAAGTCTGATATGGCATTTTATCAAACACGGTGCCAGCCTTAAAAAATGTATGCATTACAACCTTGCAAAGTGTTTAAAAATATAAATAAAGACTTTGACCTGATTGTCTGTTTGGAATTGGGATTTTATTTGATTAATACTAAAAAGTGAACACTATAAATATACTATTCAATTTAACTCTAAATATATGGAATGCTACCAACTGGTAATATATATATATATAGAAGTGCATATACTATAGGCAGGTGCCATATTGGAAACACATAGATGAGTGTTAAAAGTAAGAATCTAGTATCTATTCACAGGTATGTTTAGGGGGCTAGGTTTTGTTGGACTCTGTTATAGTCAAAAGTAACAATTCAAACACTTACACACAGAAACACACACACAACCGTCAGTACCGTCCTGACTGAGCTGATTTAATCCACTTTCTTTTTACTCCGCTGTTGATTTGATGAGAATCTTATTACCCTCCACATTGTGTGTGGTCATTTGGATTCTGTAGCCGATGCCTGTCATCCTGATTTTCTTATTCTCATCCAAAGATGTTTCTGTGGGCCAACTCCTGCTTTTTTAATTCCACTTGCTCGGATGATCGATTGCATTTTCTCTCTATCTTGTCTTTCCACCATCACATTTTATCAGCTGTATTTTCTTTATTGTCACTCAGATGCTGTGTTTATCGCTGCACGAATAAACTCAAACCTGTTTAGTTTGTGCGGCTAATACACTTTTTCTGCTGCCACGTCTCAGGAGAGCTACTCATCTTTTGGCTGACATATCTTTACAATAATAACCTGTTTCATTCACATTGAAGAATTAACCACCTGTGGCAGAAGCTATGATGCATAATTACACTATATATGAATAGATACGTTAGGTTTTGTAAGGTTATTTGATTTAGCTCAATGATTATCAAGTTATTATACAATTACATGCATTGTCACGGATAAATTGGAAATACAATTGGTTAAAACATTGTCTTTTCTCTTTATAAATACCAGAAATTGCAGCAGTTTAAGATTTCAGAGTTGCAAATTCAGAGACTTGGGACTCATCGATATCCTAGAACCCCAGGAATATGGATGTTATAATGTGAGTTGATTATTTCAATGTTTTTAATCTAAATGAGAATATGTCACGGCCACATATTGACCGTTTATTGATTTTGAGTTTCACTGCTGTGAATAAATGTGTTTCTCCTCGAGGGGAGGCTCAGCCGTACTCACACATAATATCTGATTATGAATGATTTTGTACTGAAATTCTGGAACATGCATGAGTGTGTCATCTTAATAATCACAGCTGAATGATCTCTAACAAAGTTAAATGAAGCACGGAGCCTTAACTCTTTCCACTCCTCTCAGTAGCATTCAATCTGTCTCACATCTGTTTCACAACTTCATCATGTAACATAAGCATATCGTGCTTATAGATTAAAGTCCGTCTGATTTTGGTGTAATGCAGTTTAGCTCTGCATCAATAGCCCTCTGCCGTAGAGGGACCATCTCCAAACAGATGATATAGTCACATATCGTCTTGTCTGGCCAGTCAGAGGCCGGTTAAACGATGGATGATATTAGCCCGGGGCTGGTTCAATACCTAATTTAACCTCCCTCTCCACTGTCTTGAATGATAGATCAATCAAACATTGTCAATGGCTCGATTTACATTTCAAGAGAAGCAGACAGTCACACTGCACACTGCTTTATACAGAAACATCTCTGTTCTCAAATAAAGTATAATTTCCGGGCAGGAGGATATTAAGTATATTTCAGTAGTGTAATGATATATTGAATTTATAATGACATTTTTGGCAGAAAATGATTATTAAGACCCCACTTTTTAAATGGACTAGAGACTACATTTGAACTTTTATTATGAAAAACTAAAAACATTTTAGTTAAATCTACTGGTAAAGACACATAGCCACTGTTTGTTATAAAGATAAGCAATACCAATGCAGTTCTAACAAATACACACTTTATTAGCAAGTTTAAAGAGGACAAATTATACATATGTGTATGTTTCCATGCTTTCATTTTCCCAAAGAAGCTTTGGCACTACTTGGTTCTGAAGATATTCCAAGTAAAAAATTCAGACAAAGAAAACGGAGGTCAAATCTTTCCATACAGGAATACTGACAAATACAAACAATTGTACCTTGTTTCATACACACAAAGTCATTGCAGGATGAGTTATTTTGAAGCTCTGTTTGAAAGCCCACTATAAAAGACACTGTAACAGTGAAAACAGTGTTGGCACAGTCTTTGCTGCTGAAGATAATCGATTTATTTATATAGCACCTTTTGAAAACCGAGTTTACAAAATTGCTTTGTCAGAAAAAGCCAAGCAAAAGCAGGACACAAGGCAATATAACAGAGAGCCAAACCATGGGGCTGAACAGCAAGAAAACAATGGTCGACTTCACATTAAGACAGATGGCGCAAAGAGAAGACAAATAATGATTAAAGATAAACAGTACCATAAATAAAAACCACAGTAAAAACATGTCAATACAATAAGGAAAGTGATAAAAGCAATACAAATATGACATAGCAAGTCTATAAAATCGGAAGGATTTAAGAGAGGTTACTGGTTCTGCAAGCCTTATCTCCTCAGGCAGGTCGTTCCCAAGCTGAGGAGCACTGATGGCAAAAGCAAGGTCATATTAAGATGTAAGCCTGGACATCAGAAAGACCCCCATGAGAACCCCAGGCTGCAACTCATAGGGAGGCAAAAATCTGCTTGGGGCCAGAACCAAACGTTATTAAAGTGATCAGTCAAATGGATTCAAAATCAATCAGGAAGTCGATAAAGGGAAGCCAGGTCTGGGCTGAGGTTGCAATCTGAAGTAGATTGAGGTAAGGAAGATGAGTCAAGATAAAGCATGATGGGAGGTTTGTATTTTGGAAATGGAAGGGAGTAAATGGGTCAAATGGAACCGTCAGAGGTGTGAGGTCAACACACCTTACTTCCTGCATCCGTTGACCAAGGACTTTATTGTACATCAAGGCAGAGGAGATTTGAGCAGACTTACTCAGAAGGTTTGAAAATAGCCTCAATGCACACCATAATCAAAATATGTCCCTGCTTGGATTGCCTTTTAAATCCAGATATCTCGGCCCAATCATCTTTTCCTGTTCCTATGTTTTAAAGGTAGTTTTTTTCTGAGACAAAATGGTGCTATGAGTTGTGGCCACAGCATGTTGAACAGAATCTTTTCTGAGTCAGAAAGAGACTGTAACAAAGATTTGCGCTTGGACGATTCTCCAGTGAAAAAATCCCTTCGAACAAAATTGAAAGTGTCTGCAACAAGTTTCACTTCCCTTTGCTACCTCTTGCAGAACGAGGTCCAATGAGGGTTACTGCACCGGGCAAAAAGCAACCGTGGACACTTATTTTAGATTGACTTGGACAACATTCAAACATCCAGTCATGTTTGATTCAACATCAAAAGCAGCAGCCATTAAAGTAAAGTAACATAGAAGAAAATGTCCTTGGCAGCACACCAACTGATCGCTACTATCTATCAGCTTTGAGTCCAAGGAAAGAGCAAAGTTGGGTTTCCCCTAGCTGTATGGCATTAGCAGTATCTCCAGTATTTCATTTTGGATTGTATCGAACTTGAGAGTCATTGATTGTTGTCATTGGTTATAACTCTTTAGTTAGCTGTTTTATGAAGGAGACGCCCATTTAACAAGCTGCATCATAGGCTTTCTTGCAATTAGCCGTTTTTGGGAAAGATGGCGTCCAATACTCAAAGGGAAATGTCGGGACACAGACATTTAGGAATTGCTTGAATAGGAAGATACTATAAGTGAATATAGTACAAGCAGTTGGAGTTTTAATGTGTAATGAGTCCCCTGAACAAATCAAAGTAGAGCAGAGTGAATATGAAATCTTATTAAATCAGAACATGTATTATCGATCCATGTTATTGTATGCAGACACTACCGAGAGGCTTATTTCTTCATTTGACGATACTTTTTGAGCAATGTCATGTATATCAGATCTCTCAGAGACGAAATATTTCTATGTTTACAGATTTCCACTTTCTCTCATCACCTGTAACACAAAGTTCTGACAGAATTTTCACACTAATATCTAAACACCGGGATGCAAATCAGTAGCAGGGGGCAAATAGCTTTTTGATTAAGATTCCCCCGGCTGCCTAATGAAGAAAGCTCTCTGTATATTCCCACCTCCTCTGCAGCATTATCATACAGGAAGTGAAAACCTATTGAAATGAATTGCTTTGCTCTGGATTCGCAGACCTTGATGAGTAGGAATAGAGAGAGGTATTTCAGATGGAGGGCAGGCGGTGAGCTTATTGATCGCATCCCAAAACTCATCAAACCAACCCAAGGAAATGTCCAACAGATCTGACAGGAAGTCCATTCAGCCCCCATCATCCCCTGGGTGGCTAATGACAAATATAAAACTATATATCATATCGCCATGAGGCAGACGGGGGCATTTGTCAACAAGTCACGTTGCAACCAGCTCCCCTATAAGACTGATCCCATGGCTGTTACATGATCCTATACTGAAGCTACTACTCTAGAAGGCTTCATATACTGTGTGTACTGAGCACGGATTGTAAACAGGGGAATGGCATAAGAAAATGATTGTTATAGGGAACAATAAATGTCAGAAGAAGCAGAGCTGTGGGAGGGGTGTGAAGCCTGGTGTGAAGTTGTCAACGCTGGTATGCACACGTACTATAGGAACAATTGAAGTTCATAGAAATGCATATAATGAGAGTCGCATTCAAGGTACATTGAGAAAAAACATTACAAATTCAAGTATAAGAAAAGGTTTTCATATATCCATCAGTCTCAAGTCAATAGAATAGGATAGAATAGAATGGAACATAATACCATTCCTCTATTGTCATTGCAGCATGTACAACACAATTGAAAATATTTATTTTTGATAATAAAGGACAATAAGTCAATTCAATTCTACCTAACGATTACTTTACTGTGCGTCAATACAAGGTCAACTTTAATCCAGGGGAATATCGCAGGAAATGTAACTGAAACTTTTCATTTAAAAGTGTTTTATTGTGTATTTAATACCACTATAATACTATTTGAGATAAGTAAGTGCTTGGGAACCCTACATTTAATACAAAAGTTCAGTTATTATCATACACTTCCTCTTAAAAAGAAGTAAAGAAATACATTTGTCATCACGCTAAGGGCCCCTCTTCATGGCACTCTGGGATGCCTCCATCACCCCCCCCCCACATGTGTCCAGCAGGCCTCTCCTCTCTGCTCGCCCTCTGCTTCCATTAGAGGTTTTCTGTGTCAGTGAACTTTCTGCACCATGCTTCCCGTCCACACACTAACCCCAGGGGTGCGAGCCTTGCTTTATGCATGTCCTCTCCCCGCTGCGAGGGCCCATAAATGGTCTCTCGTGGGGAGAAGTGGGCCAGGGCCGCTGCATGCCTCTCACATGGGATGTGAGGGCAGCTGGATGGTTATCCCGATCTCCCCCACCGAGGTTCATTAACCCCCACGTGCTCGCTCTCTGCCTTAATATAGTCACACTCCAGCAAACAGACTGTACGGCAGTGAATGCATGGGTCATCTCCAATTGCTTGTGTAGTGCTCTCTTCTTCTTCTTCTTCTTCTTGTTTAATAGCGGGCGGAACTTAACATTTAAGGTGCATTACCACTTCTTGGGGGAAAGTAATAATAACATTAAAATAAATAATATTACGTTTAAATAGGTTCAAATGTATATTATTGCTGTCAACAAACCAAAAATAGTAGCAAATGTCTCCCTTTAATATGTATACACTGTCTGGACTGATTGTAAAAATATGAGAGCAAACATTATAATTTGACATTATAAAGTTTGGGGATTTGTGCAATACGAGATTAAATAGTGCCAATATTGTTGTGCCTATGTAAAATATAAAGTGGTTATGTTAAATTCTTTCAAGTTCTTCCTGTCATTCTGCTGTATCGCACACACACTTTGCTTCACTGGGAAGTTAAAATGAGAAGTTAACAATAAAAAAAACTGCTGTTGTATTCAGCATATATTGCAGAGAATGAGATGAAGACACAGAGGCGGTCTGATTGGCCGGGATAATGAAACAATTGACGTTAATGCAGCTCAGTCCCCGGACGCTCTCTGGAATCGTCTTCGACAGACAAATTAGCCACAGATTGCTCAGAGCAAACAGAAGGAAGGAGCAGAAACATCAGTTTCTCTGTGGAAATTGCAAGCCTACTGCAATGTGCCTTAGTTTGTATGCATTAACATCACAATGCTTTACTTTGCGCTGAATGTGCTCAGAATCCCAAGTTGACACTGACACACTCTGAGACTTCTTCCCTATGCAAACAGACACACGTGTTGTCCCCATAGAGATAGTTGCTGTAGTGTGTAAAGCTTCCTCAAATACCCTGCAGGGATATCTCATGCTTTAGTTACAGCGCTGCTTATACCCAGCCCTCCTCTCATTAATATCTTTAATAAACAATAAGCTAACTAAACATCTGTCTCTGTCTCACCTGCAAACCATTCTTTTGAACAATTATACAAAGTATTAGTCACATTGATGAGATTTCGGTTTAAATCAGAATCAGGTTTTTGCCAACAGGGTTAACACACATTTAGTTTGGTGTGTAACAGTGCACACATTAACAAAGCCAAATAAATTAAGCTGTTATCACAAAAAGAAAATGAGAAATGAAAACATCTGAAGTATGTAATGTCCAACCAGTGTAATTATCCGCCCCCCCTTGACTCTTTTCACCTGCCAGCCCAGCCCTATCCAGTTGTGTGATGAGTTTATCACTCACCTGCTTGCTGAACTTAAATGGCATAAGCAGCAGACCAGGAGCATCATGTGTTAACATTCCCACAACAATATTTGTATTTAGGTCACACCGATGCTGCTCAAAGATCTGTGGCTGAGGGAAACCTTTGTGCGGAACGCGCTGAATACTGAGCAGTCCACCTCCACTCTTTGTACAAGAAGAGATGGGGTCAGTGCAGACTGCTTTGAACCATGAGCGCACACCGTATATTTAACAGTCAGGAAAAACCCACTGAGGCTCAGATCAAAGTGTCAGATGACAGCGAGGGTGTGTGATGTACAGAGCAGGTCTTTTTTTATTTATTGGCCATTATTTCCAAACAGTTTCCTACAAGGGTTCCTGGAAAGATCTATGAAATGCAATAGTGCAGTGGAAGTGGCAATTTCCTTGAAGAAATAAAGATACAAATAGTTGAATTCAATTCCCATCAACTATGTTAAGCTCACCTGCTGTGTTCTGATGAATTCACTTTCTGGTGCACTAAAACATAATTGGCTGTGCACTCTGCATTTCCCCTCTAATTACAACCAACTGCCATTGTTCAGGGAGAAAAAAAGAAATGATTCATGAAATAAAGGATATTTGAGAGTAAGGCAGTAGAATAAAATAGTTTTAACAAGGCAGAGATAGCGAGCAGGTACACTCTGCGTTGTGTGTAAGGTTAAGGTTACGGTCCCCCTCCAGCAGACCACCTTCCTGCTTTTTGAGAAGTGCCTGAAAAGCTCTCCACACAGTGATGCGGGGGTGTAGAACAGTATTTGCATGGAGAGGCAGCGGAAATTAATTCCATGCCAAGTTTAAAATCAGAAGGAGTTTCCATCACTCATGCTAATGAGAAGGCACTCAGAGCGCAAACCTCCATAAGAGTTGAACCTTTCCTGAACCGGTGTTCCACCCAGAAGCAGCCTTTCTCTTTCTTAGATATAACTTAATTTGCCTTCCCGACCCTTAAAAGCACCCTGAGGATCCTCTTCACTGTTAAAACTCAAATAAGATGTTTTAGGTGGAAATGCAGAAAAAGATAGCAAATAAATCTAAAACAATTTGCTCTATGTGCCAAGCAATGTCTACTTTAATTATACAGAGATGTAACAAGAATGGTTCAATTGAGAAACTGTAATGCACAAAGCACAGTTCTGCTCTATTTTCTCCAAGAACTCATAACCCTGGTGACTGTATGAATACATAATTAAGGGATGAGTAATGTCTCGGATGGTGCTACTAATGAAGTTCCAGGAAAATAAAAATAGTGTCACTGTTATACATTAAAGGAGGGATAGCAGCCAGGTGTTTTAATACAAGCAGCAATCACAACAAATGGAGATTGTAGCCAGTCAGCAATCACCCAGGATTAGTTTCCTGCCAAACAAATAATCCATCTTAATCCAACATGGCAGCTGCGTGACGGTGGCCTTCCACCCTGCCACTTAGCGTCCAACAGATAGAGCTCTAATGCAGCTCTAATAAACATCTGACACCGTTTGTTTCCTCACTGTGCTGACTCACACAGCCGGGGACATGCGTGATTACACAAACTAATGCACACTGCTTATGATTTCATGTGATTAAACAACATTTCTCAAACCAGCCAATGAGAGCTGCAGCATTGGCAGCTTGTGCCAAGGACTAATGGGTTCAGAGTGCTGCGGGGCTGCCTGCTGCTCACAGGTCAAGGTCGGGGGGGGGGGAGGGGGTTTGTCCCCACTGCCCAGCTTTGTTTTTTTTTTGTCTCTGGCGGGCATGTGGACAGTTACCCGGGTGTTTCCCCGAAAGCTGCTCCCCAATTCGCTGGATGATAAACTACCCAAAGATACCATGTCTAATATAAGCAGCACATAAACAATGATAGTCATGTTATATGAACTATATATGAAGGTTTTTGTTTACTGTTAATGTGAAAAAAGAGAGAGAAAAAGAGGGCCACTAATTGATCCCTGTGGGACCCCACATAGGATGTTTGGTAAAACGTGAACACAACGTCTCACGTGTATATTCAAAATACTGAGAGCAATGCACGTTTAATTTGGCAAGCAAAGATTAATTAATAACTGTATTGATTTTGACAAATCCAACCAAGAGTTTATAATTCATGGTCGTCTGGGGCTTTTGTTATCTAATCAATACGTTGAAAAATAGCATTATATGATGAGTTGTTTTGTGAAATCCATACCGTTCATATAATGTTGCTGTTATTATGAAAAGAAGTACATGTGTTATGTGGTCTTGGATAACCTGTATTAATAAAGATGTGCTTAGATTAACAAGGACATCCAGGACGTCCTTTCGATCGGAAACTTCAGAAGAACTGAAGGGAAGATAAAGGCCAATACAAAAATAACTGATTCGAATTTTTTACATTCTTCTCTAGAGATGTCATTGAATTTATAACGAGAACTTTCGGGTCAGTGATTAGAGATTCACTATCTTTAAATGTAGCAAGAAGTCCATGAGGTGTTTCTTTTCCTGTTTAGGGGTAGATTCGTTATATTTCAGGTCATTTTCATACAAATAAAAAATTCAGTTTTGTTTTTGCACAACGTAGGAGGTTAGTCAAATAGTTTTTATACCTCTTTTGGTTCAATTGGAAAATATGAACTATACATTAAATGGTTCCTTTTTTTAACTGCATGAGGTAAAGTTCACCAAGAAATCATTTGACATTTTTCCTTCATAACATCCTAGAAGCACAATTATGAGATAATAGGCTAATTCAATGTGTGGATCAGAGGTTTGTGTACCGATATAAATGAATAAACATCAATTCACACAATTTGCAAAAACTGCGTCAGGCAACAAGGTTGAAAAACATCATGTGGCTGGAGGCAAATCAAAAACAAATAGAGGAAAAAGGAGCTTTAGCAATTACTGACTTGAAAAAACCGAGCTGCTGGAATTGATAGCACTACCCTGCCAAAACAGAATACAAAGAGGAAAGCATCCATATCCTTACTGAGCTTTACAGACAGCCCAGTCCCACTGTAACGTATACAGAACATGAGTTATGAACAGGATTGGTGTCAAAGTGTCACAGCAGCCGGACCAGATTTCATTTATATCCCATTTCCAAAGGGACAGCGGCTGATATACCCCTTTGGCTTCGTCGGACTCATGTACTGTACATCATGTTAATGTTGTATGTGTTGTCCTTGGTGAAAGAAATGAATAAAGTCAATAGTATAAAGTGAAAGCAGAGCGGCTCAGTCCTTTGCATTGCATAAAAGCACTGTGAATAGAGGGGGATGCTCGAAGTGTATTGCAATTTATTTGTTGACATGCACAATGGGATATATGGAGTGCAGAGATGAATTGGGTGGAGAAAGGTTGCATTGAGCTGACAGCAGGAGAAAAAACGTTTTGAACATTCGCAGCAACCAGATATTCGGGTAAATAGATGGGCTAAATCTGATCGGCTGAGTGAATGGCCTTGGTGAACTCACAATGTGAATATTTGACCAACTAGTGTTAGGGTTGGATATTAATTTAACTAACAGAGACTTGCCTATGTTTTTATTGCGATGTAGTTTGATAGGTGAAATCGTTTCCCACGTTTTATTTTCCCAACAGGTTGACACTCCTAAGATAAAAGGCTTTACCAATTCATTTAGATGTGTCAGTCAGTAACAATGGTTTCCAAATGCTACAATATTGGATTTTCAAAGCTCATCTAAGACTTGGTTTGAAGTTTTGAAAGTCACATCAGTTGCACTTTATTACACGAGATGTTTTAATAATGCACGTCATGACTGCTCAACTCGTCATCAGCTGCTCAAATCAGAGTGTTTTCTGACAGACTGAGAGACAGGTGAATCTGATGCAATGGCCAAATAAAGAAGGCAAATAAAGAAGTGACTGACAACAAGGCTTATATGTTAAGACAGAAAAGCCAGTAAGAAAAAGGGATTGCTAAAGGACAATAACTGAAACATGAGAAAAGCTAAATCCATTCTGTCTCACTCAAATACATTACTTTTACCTAACTAATGACATATATTGATTAAATGCCCAACAAACACCATCTGCACGACTGAAATATGCTATTCACCTTAGACATTAGGATGTCCTGAACATATTGTGATCCATGACAGCCCATCAGTCTGTACGCCAGCTCTCTATGGAAGCTGTCGTTTAGGATAAGGATCAAATCTCAGATGGTCAACGGATCGCCTGGGAAATTCTGCCGTCTAAAGTAAAGAGAAACTGTGGGCAACATCAATCCACATTCATGAGACTGACGGGTGACAGGGGACGTCTGCGAGGTGCTCTCCTCTGTTTGAGTGGCAAGGATCACTGACAGGTCAAGGAGAGGGAAGGGTAAAAATATCGATGCAAAACAGGCAGTGGAAATACCTCCAGCGAATCCCAAAAAACAGAGGGGACAAAAGAAGAAAAAAATAGGAATTTAAACAACAAACAAACACCCTGGTTTTATTATTTAACTTCTGAACTAGAGTGTAACATGTTTTGGTCATCAACTTGTTTTGAGTAATGCACTTGAATGCACCTCAAGGCCTGACTCCTCCCCCAAACACTCCCCTCATTAGAGCAGAGTATAAAACACACCTGGTGGCCCTCTTTGGCTCTGCTGTCATGGTCGGTGGTGCAGGTAGGCTGCTTCACTTATTATTAAGGATACATTTGTTTCAGTTTTGCTATCAGTTTATGCTAACTTGTTGCTTCCTTGCAGATTGTCCTGAAGCTCAGTATCCAAAACCTCTTCCTGTGGTGAGTAGAGCAGCAGTTGAATTGTTTGTCTGCCACATGGTGAGCCATTTTTAACCTTCATTCAACCATTGCTTTTGGGTTCACTTACTGCTGTTTTGTTCGGTTTGCTAACTATGTGGAAGTTTTTGTTTTCTATTAACCCTCACTGTTGTGGTGAAGAGCACCAGGGGCCAAGAGTGAGGGGCCTGTTTGCTATGACTGCACCTGGTGAGTATTTGGTTGTACCCATAGTGTGGCTGTTCTTATATAGACTTTTAATGTCACATTTTAGATAAATATTAATAATATAGAACACATTCTACAATAAAGCTCATTTTAAATTGTTGTTTCTAACCAATGATTTGATCTTACAGCAACATTTCCAGAGTTTTCTTTTGATTGCATTTATATAAAAATAAATATATTGTGAAACACGTCTCTGCCCCTCAGTTAACGAGCCTGTGTCCTGATTTCCTGCATTGTCTTTTTGTGCCTATGTCCTGGGGTCCAAGGTCCTATTTAGTATGATATATTTACATCAGACCACCCCTCCTCAAACTCTTCAAGTAATGATATTAAATGTATTATTTGACTTTAGTAACTACTCAGAAATGAGGCACTCACAATGCTACATCCAAATTTTAATACGTGAATTTCGAAGAACGGGGTTTGACTTTGAAAATGGGTCATCGGCGTGGCTTTCTCAATTGGCCACACCCATGACCAATCCCCCTATTAAAACTAAATGTGCGTTACTCTCCCCACATGTGCAAACCTTCATGAGTTTTAAAAAATGTCAAAAAGCTAAAAAATAATTATATTTGTCTGTGCTGGCTTTATAAGTTTTCCCTGTTAGCCCTGCGAACACCTGACCTTCATCCCCTCATCAGATCAGTGCTCCAGTAAAAGCTGTGGGGGAACCAACCATGATTTGAAGTGCAAAATAACATGATACGAGTCATCTTCAGAAAAAAATCTATGAAAGGGCAGATGAACCCCAACTTATACTCAAAAAGAAGAGCAGGGCTGATGAGGCTAATGAGGTCCAAGTGTGCACATTGATTAGCTGATGCACAGCAGGTGAGGGAGACAGGATCTGTAACTACTGAATTGAAGCCAAACCAGTCATCACAACTGTAAGTAAAACAAATAAACGAAAGATTTAGCAAAGGGAAACAAAGGAAAGAAGCCACAAAAGTTTGTTTTAAATCTGTCATTTTAATTCTAAGCTTACTTACACTAAGAGTTAAGCTAGCTCTGGCACATAACCACCTCGGCTAAGTGTTTGCTTGACTTACTGAATCTCAAATCCTCAAGACACAAAAAGCTTTTCTATAATAAATTCACTTCTTGCTAATTGAAGATCTTCTACTGTAGGACCTAGAAGCAGTTTTAAAATTGGTGTAACACTATGAAGATATTACAGCTTACAGATGTTTTTAGGCTAGTTTAGGTGTCTCATCCTATTACATGTTGTTGTGCTTGTTGCTGCCTGCTGATTCAAACACAGCCCCAGCTAGGCCCCACCAAATTGAGATTTTCTGTCTAGAGTCAGCTGCCAAAATGGTTGCGAGCATTGAATCCCAGCGTTCCACATTTCCCTTGGTGCATCTCAATGAAACGTTTTCGTTTGAGTCTCCCTGCCTTAGCTACTTTTAAACTACCAGTTTGTAAAGCAGGCATCCATGAATATATTTTACCATTTGCAGTCTCCATAACCAAGTGGAGAAAACTCTGGCGACATCAGAGCCACAGCGGACATTTAAGAATGTTAAGTCCTGTTCTCAAAGTCTTCTCTCTGGGATTAGGCCAGAACAATATATGATAGTTATATGGTGGTTATGTTTGCCCGATATAGCGATGATGAAATTGGTCAAATTCTTCCAAATCAGAAAATCTTTATGTATCCAGTATTTTGGAAATGTAGGGCGTTAGCAGCAAATGTAATGCATGTAAAAGGCACAAAGGATATAAAATACAGTGTTGGTGTTGTGGTCAATGAGGTCTGCAATTTTCTTTTATCTGACCCTGCTTTTTTTCTAGGTTTTGTAAAGTTATCAAAATAAGATACTTGATATAACCCATGGTTGACAGTAGGAAGAAGAGCAATCCTATTGCATTGTTGCTTTTGAATGATAGTGCAAAGACCATTAAGTCCTATTACAATACTTTACATTCCTACAATACCTGCACCATGACTGGATGCCTGCCTACCCCTACTTTCCTCATAGACACACTTTCTTACTGGCACTGTTGGCGCCGGAGCAAAATCCTGAGCTGCAGAATCATGCAATATGAACGTAAATCCTTGGAAGCTACACTCGAATGCCAGACCTACAAGGTTATAACATCACACTACTTTCCTTCCAAGAGATTAACATTCATTACTCACACAACTCCAAGAGGTCACTTGTAAGGCTAAAGGAGAATATTAATTTAACAAGGGGAGGAAAGATATTCCGCACATAAAACCAGAATGAACTGCATGGGGCCAGAGTTTGTTTTTTCGTAAATTGGTGGAATTTACAGAGAGTCCAACATGGTCTCATGGGAAGGCTGGAGAGAGTATTTTGAGGGAAGTTGAGGGCATTAAGTCTCTGAGCGCTCAACAGCAGATGAGTGACCCGCATTGACTGGCAGAGTATGCTTATTTTGTGGAGTAGCCTAGACTGTTAAAGATCATGGAAGAAAAATCTTTTCCGACTTGTCCACGTCTTCAGACGTCAACAGCAAAGAGCTCAAATCTGCTCCTGAAGAGCTCCACCGTCATGCCTCGGCGGTCCCTGCCTTTATGTATCTGTGTGCTACCCTACCCCGAGGCGACAGGGATTGTCTGTGCTTAAACACAGAGGAAGAGAGGAGTCCTTTCCGTCTCTGATCCCCCCCCACTCCCCCTGTATCTATCTCTCTGCATGTGGTGACTGCCACTGTTTGTCTAAATCATCAGAGGCGCCTTGTCCTCTGTGAAGCATTAAACGGCACACTTCTTGCCCCCGACTTGTGGAGCTGCTCAACGTCTGCAGGTCTGACAGCCTCATCGTTCTGCAGGAGTGCACATGGCCACACACTCCTTCCATACACACACACACTCCATATACTGTCTCAAATACTTATTCTGATTTAAGTGCCAAAGTGCATCCCAATGCGAAGTATGGCAAAATACACTTCGACTAGCCGCGTTTGTGTTAGCTTCTATAAACGCAGCACTACAATAGTTATTCACGTGGTATTTTGTAACTATTTGAATACCGTATCACTATAGGCTACTGGTCTTTGAGAGAAACCATTGTTAACTTTTCGGTTAATTGAGCAGTCTGTAAATTGCTAATGCTAACTAATTCTGATAGTGATGTCATCAGTTTGAGTTCAAATGTAGATAAATCTCAGGTAGGCCTACACACTGAAAGAGTTGTGTTTGACAGGTGTAGACGTTTAAATGTAGTGATGGTAGGCTATAGTGAAAACCAGAATATTTTATTTATATCAGGTTTTATATTGTAATTTTCTCTGATTTCAAACCTGGCTGTATTTTGGGTGATGAAATCGTCCGTGGCAGTTCCATCCCGCAGCGGGGGGAGAAAGGTCACGTGTCGTGTGCAGAGGCGCGCTGCCACAGGTTGCAGGTGGATGTGTAATCCTGCTCAACATTTGATTTGGCTTCAGCCTGGCAGCAGTGACGTCCCCTCATCGCTCTCATGAAAGTCACCGAGTCAATGTGGGCCGAGCTGCTGACTGAGGCTGATAGATACTTCAGAGGGAGGAGGATACCCCCCACCGCTGAGGGTTCTGATGTGGGGAGAGGGAATAAATGATGGTCATATCAAAGGGAGGCTGGCTGCAGCACTCTGCCTCGTCCTCAGGCTCCTCTCCTCTTCAGTCCTGCTGCAGGCCGCCGTCACTCACACCACCATGAGGAATGTTGGGGAAATCATTTCCAAGGTCCATAACTTTGACCCAGTTTACCAGTTCATACTGCCCTGACTGAGCACACGCACCTGTAACCTTGGCTGCTGTGCTCTCAGTGTTTTGTCTCCCTGTTGCCTGTTGGCGTCAGCTGATCGAGGAGTTATGCTTCTATCTTGTTGATTATTCTCTCTGAACTATAGCTAAATACATGGGTCTGGGGTAGAGTTCTTCAGAATTGATTGTGGCATCTCAACTGTGTGCTCTCCTCGTGTCTCTGAGTCCTGACTCCAATTGCTTCAGAAGTTTCCCCCACAAGGAACATCCATGATTTTATTTGTGTAGATTCGATATGACCTTGAATATCTCAGGCAATCCCATTTCAACTTCGGAAGCATCCATTTCCAGCTTTTTATCATTATCTCAATTTAAATGCAGACTGTTGAGGGGAAAGGATGAATTATGCAGATTGTAAATCTGCTGGTCGTTGCTTTCTTGAGATAAAAAATATGTGAATTGTACTCGTTTCATACGATTGACATCTTCTATAAGAAAAGCAAAAAAGGGGTAGGGGAACATCACGAAGACTTTAAGCATGTGGAAAAAATGCTGCCTTTTTTAAGGTTGAGCATCACGTTGTCCTGGAGCCAAAGCCTTCAGGAGTAGCAATGTAATGACCAAATGTTGGCATCATTTTTGAAATGTTTCCCATTGACTTACATTGGGATATTGACGTCAGTAAATCAGCATCACTTGAATAGCCCTTATTTAAACCATAAGGGTCTTAAAGTTGTTAAATGCGCAACTTCAGTTTCAATCTGTGACGTCCCAGGATGATCAGAAGTGTTTAATTGGTGAATACACCTGTATGTTAGAACATTTACAGAAAGACCGCATTATTGATTGTTTGTTCAAAGCGACCTGTAATTATTATTTCCTGTAAGGTGACCTCTTGTGGTCGTGCAGATAATGACGCGGGGTCACAGCAGGAAGCAGCAGGCGCTATTAAGGTGCCAGAAGTCTGTCCGAGATGACACGTTAATTCTGTGTTGTTTGTAAGAGACTCGGCTGTAAGAAACAATATATTTTCTGTCTGCTCTGTGTCTGTAATTGGTGTTAAAAGCACTTTATTTTTTATTTTTTTACTAACAATGCTTTTTCTTAAACAGAAACCGAAGCACAGTTCTAAGCAAACAGATTTTTTGTCACTTTCATCAAATGCCCGAGCCCAGTTTTGTGGCGATTTACCAATGTTGGATAAAAATGTCAGCAATTTTCCCACATCATTATTATTATTGGCTACATTTAAGACAACACAGATCAACAATAACACTATTTGGAGACCTTTATCCAGAGGTGGAAGAGGTACCTTTACAAAAACTCGTTATGAGACTGGCTTTTCTGAATAACATCATAATATTGGATTATAATGAATTTTTAACCATTTTGTTGCATCTTGCAAAGGTGGTGCTAACTTTATTGACACTTTGTAATAGTAGGTATGTCAATCCGTAACAGTGCATCACAATTCATATTGAAGTATAGTGATCTATAAGGCAACTAAAAATAAATGTAGACGAGTAAAACGCACAATATTCACCCCCAAAATTAATGGAGTAGAAATATAAATGGCAACACTCATGTGAAGTACCGTACTTAGTACTCAAGTAAATGTACTTAGTTACTTTTTATAAGCTCTGGAGCCAATTTTGTCCACATGTCTTCCATCACATGGCATAATAACCAACACTGAACTCTTCTGTTTATCTTCATGGGTGCGTGTTGTTGCTCCCAGAGCTACTGGGAGGAAGAGGGAGACTCAGCCCCCCTTTACCCCCCATTCCCTCTCCCTGCCATGCTCCATGCTTCATGCCAGAGCTGCCACCACACCGTGGCTGGTTAGAGGTGATGGAGAGAATGCGGCAATCTATTGGCTGCAGGCGGAGTACATTTCAGGAGGTGTAGTCCAATGGCAAGCTGGAGAGGGGAGGGGATGGGGGGTGAGAGAAAGAGAACGATAAATAGAGAGAGAAGGGAAGAGATGGAGAAAGAGGGGAAAAAGTGAGAAAGAGAAATAGATAGGGGAGTGAGAGAAGCAGACAGGCAAGGGGGGAGAGAGAGTGAGAGAGACAGAGGGAGGAGGGGGGAGTGAGACCTGGTTTCTCTAACACTAATCTTGTCCTTGCAACACACTCGCTCTATGAGAGCAATTAGATTCAGCTGCGTTTCCACAGCCTCTGCAATGACTCATTGAAACATCTTCTGTGCTGATAAAGCCGCATCTCCCCCCCTCTCTCCTCACACACACGCGCGCACACACACACACACGCACGCGCGCGCACAATAACGGGCGCAGGCAAGAGGCATAGCTGCGCTGCCTTCAGCACGTCGGGACTTCTTACTTTGGATTTGCGGAGCAGGAGGCTGGACTTTACTGGGTTTTTTAGCCGTGTGTTTGGACTCGAGTCGGGACTGACGGAGGAGGGGGAGCCGGTGGAGACCCGGGCTGAGGTGAGTGCTGCCAAGGGGGGCTGAGATGCTGAGATGCTGAGCTTTCCCCTTCAAGCAGGAAAACACTGGCTGGACCTTTGTGCGTTTTCAGGCGCTCCTCCTTTCCATGTCCGGCGCGTCAGTGTCATGAAAAAGGAGCACAGGGAATATATCCACCTTACATGGATGTCATTCTGACTTATTAGGAAATATTAGCAACAATGGAGAGTTGTTTTGTCTGCAGAGGCTCATTCTTGCGCACTTTCACTTGTAAAGGTTGATGGTGATGACGCGTTTTATGAAGAGTGTAAATCAGTGCAGACTGGGTGCAACAGCTCGGTTAACTTTGTTCTGCAGGAGAGGCAGTGCAGCTGCTGCTGGTGGTGCTGGTGGAGCTGGTGGTGGTGTTGTGGCGACACAAAGAGTGCCCCTTTACATGGTAAAGCATTGAAACCGGTTTCACACCTGCGTTTCCAACTCTTTTTCTGCAGAGGCTCTGTGCGCGCATCGCTATACAAACAGCCACAAGATGGGGGTGTAGATATCTGGAAGTGTGGGTTTTGTCAGGGAAACGAAAAAAAAAAAAAAA
>NW_011352061.1:117248-134960 GCF_000735185.1 Notothenia coriiceps
GGGGGGTTGAATAAGGTTTGTGGTATGCATGATTTTTTTTCCACAGCCACACTGCTGCTAATGCTGTGATTTCCAGCCGGTGCTCACACTGGGTGGCATGCAGACGGCAGGGCTCTGTCTGTTCTGCAGCTCCACACGGGATGACCTTGTGTGTGTTGTCATGCACAGACATGCTCTGAGATTAAATCATGTCCACAGTGACTTTAAGCCCATGGGGATGGAAGAATAAAAGTATCACAGTGGAAAATATAAGATTAGACTTAATTCGGCTGTTGCTCAGGTTTGCACTGCTTTTGTACCAGGGGTGATCGTAAATCCACCTCTAATGCATATATATTTCTATAAAGTGTGACATCTTCCTCCAGTGCAGTTTATCTTTGACTCGTTCTGAAGCTGATGCTGCATTCCTTCGCCATCTTAAGCAGAGATGCTCTTCCAGGTGTGCGATTCACACCAACATGACATTTGAACATTATGCTAATTCTCAGTTTGACAGTGACTGAGCGAGCCCAGCTTCACATGTTAATGTAAGAAACATTTGTTCATGTACCACAATCAATCATTTCCCCCTTTCCTCGGATTTGGCTTCTGTCCACTCTCAACAAACTGCTCAGTTCATCCAGGATGAAAGTCATGTCATTTAAAATGGAAAGGCAAACATCACTCCTTAATCTCCTCCGACATGTTCCCAAATAGTATTGAGGATTCCTGGAACATGTCACGGGACAAGTGCAGGAAATTGCTTTGACAGAGAATAATCTAGACTGTTTTACCTTCAATCTTTTTTATTTTATCTGACCATTTCAAGTAAACATGACAAACTGGAGCTTAACCATCACATTGCAGATTCATTGCATCATACACAGTAATCATTTCCCATTGTTATCACTTCCATGTTGTTGTCATTTCCACTGCAGGCCTTTGTGACCTGTGCTCATGTGACTGACGGATAGAAACAACAGGCATTGTGGAAGCTGCAGCAGGATCTGCTATTAAAGTAATTTATTGTGTTGTGAGATCTAATGGAGCTCTGAGGGAGAATTAGCGCACAGCTGGACGTCCGGTTGTATGTCAATCCCACTCACATTTATTCCTCTGTGCTAATGTAAAATAATAGATCTGTTGACTTTAATATTTAATCATGCATGCTGTATTTGGAACAGTGAAGAGAGTATAGCTAAGGGCTTTGTTAGTGTGAGTCCTCACTGCAGTCCTATGTTTGTTTGGATGCTAAAAGCAGCATCTCTTCCTGCAGGGTTTAAAACAAGAAACTATGTTGGGATAAAAAGTGGTTTTGCAATTTTCTTCCCGCATACTTAAAGAGCCTTTGTTCATCACACTCTGGTTCCTGTGGTCAATTCCCTGTTTTGCAGTGTGGTGAAACCTCAGGAGCGGAGCTACCATCGGTCCTCTTGAGTGCAAGCATGAAGCAAGCATGTCACATTACTAGAACATTTACACAGAATAGCACTCAGCTAAAGCAGTGTGGGGAGCGTTAACCACAGCATGCACGCTTAACTATGATTGGGCAGTCATTTTCTTCCGTTGCCACTCTAATGGCTCATGACGAAGTCGCTTATTTCTCAAGGGATGTGGGTTTGGTAAATTGGCATCTACCAATCAGATGGTTGACGCTTCATTCCCCTACATTTAACATGTCTTTCGGCAAGACACCTAACCCCAAATTGCTTCATAGGCATGTCTATTGCCGAGGTGGGGAAGGGAACAATAGCTTCATTTTCTTCTTCTTCTTCTTCTTAGAAATGCATTCAATTGGCTTTTGGAACCAAGTAACCATTTGTAAGAATGTGAAAGCATACATGCCTTATTTATTTGTGAGATGCATTATATGTGTCTCTTGCACTTCCTAAACCTTCCATTGTCCAAAGACAAGCTGTATACTGGCGTGTGAAACAACCTTGTAAAATATAAATGATAAAAGAACATGCATTTATACAACGCTCTCTAATCTCCCAGCACCTGAAAAGGCTTCTATTATACATGCAAGCATTTACCCATTCACACACACGTTAACACTCAGTTGGCAGGGCTACCATACAGGTTCTAAACTGCTCATCATTCAATCTAACGCTCTTTCACTCGCACTCGACCACAATGGCGGTGCCTTCGGGAGCAATTCAGGGTTCAGTATCTTATCCAAGGACACTTCCACATGTTCTGACTGGATTCTGATTGGTGGGTGACCAGCTTTACGTCCTGAGCCACAGCCGATGAGCAGGCACAGATAATGGACGGATAGATGGATGTTTCTGAAGTATGCTTGGAAAAAACATGGTTATTGATATTAGTTTGAAGGCCCAGTATTTGTATCTGTGCTGAATAGCAATCATAAAGAGAGGCATCCAAGGATTCCGGCTTTTATTTTCCGAAAGTATGTCCTTGAAGACGTTCATTGTTGTTAAGATGAAAAGGTACCAAAGCAGTTGTGCAGTTGTTTTTTCGGCACTGACGGGTTTGCCATTGTTAGACTATGGATTCTTGATTGATCAGGATAAACAGATTGTTAGTTTTATACCACAACAATAAAAACAACAATAAGACAGCGGCAGATGATGGATATGTGTAAAGTTGCATGAACTGTCTGAAAAGTTTGTATGTGTGTGCGTGTGGGAGATGGATATTATATTTGAGAAAGTGTGTTTTTGGTTAAGGACCTTTGCATTTATTCTGTACTAATTTGCATTTGATGTCAACACCAGCTAAAAACATGTTCTAAACAGGCCGCTCAACATGTCTGGTTGAATGTGTCATTTAATAGCCCTGTTCTACAGTATCTTCTACAAAGTGGCAGTAATGTGCAGTAAATCTTATTAAATCTGCCCCCCCATTGTGATCGTACAGTCACAACATACTGTAAATGTATATAAAGTACAGTATTTATATCAAGTATGTAAATGCGGTAATTATAAGCTGATGGTGTCGTGTAGGTCTGTGACATTTCATAGTTAGGAAGACAGGGGGCCTCTGAAAGGATCATTTTATAATGATTGAAATGCAAATGACAGAGAGCGCCTTCATTGCTATTCATAGGATTTATCTCATATAATCATTAAGAGTGAGAACAATGTTCGCAATCTCCTGTGTGCCTCCTCCAAGGAGAGCTCGCTCTGCACCCGGAGCCTTCTGAAGGACAAGTTGTCATAAAACCGCACGTTATTACACATACTGTACACAGGGTCCATTTATCACAGAAACATGTACAAGCCATACTGTGTCACCTCAGTGAACATTGAGCAACAATTTTGCAAAGTGTCGCCACATTCACTGCTTTTACAGTTCCCGTGCTGCCATGTGCAAACACATATCCTGATATTCCTCATATAGTTGCAAATTGCATCATTATATAACTGCTCTTGTAGGCAAACAGCCAAGGATGAACAGCCTGTGGTTGCACTAACACCAAAAAAATGATGTCTTCAAGGCAGTTTGTCTCCTGTTGCTAGGATATCTACGTATATGCAGTGATATGTGGATAATTGAAAATATAGTTTCATTTCAAAACAGGTGCCATACATGGGGTTGTTTAATGAACACATAAGCACATACTGTGTGTCTTTTTTGTCACTTGTGGTACCAATGAGCTCAGAGAGTTAAAGAAAGATTGTCCTTATTAATATGCAAATGTGTGAAATGTAATGGGTGCATGGAGGAGAAGCTGAGGGGTGAAAATGAAGATCAATTATGTTCTATTCTTGGGTTCCTGTGTTCAGTAACCCATGGCCTTAATAACTCTTAGTAGGACTCTGTGAGTGTCCTTTAGTTTGATGATAGAATGCCTTTGAATTTAGGAAAACCTAGGGGTCTTTTGTGCATCAGATGGATAAATATGGTATCATTCTACTATTTTCTTACTGGAAACGAATACCATGAAAAGACCAAAACAAGCAATGTATTATTTTGTCTCTTTTTCTTTCCTATTATTTGGCTTTCAGCTCAGAATAAAAAATTGAGGAGTCTAACTCTTAGTGTTTCCTCCATTATATTCCTTGAAGTGATACTGGATAACACACTGGTCAAAATGGGCAACTCATATCTGACTCTCAAGGAGCTCTACAGGCTCCAGGTCCACTATGCAATCACTTTGTGCTAATTCAATTGGTTGTGTTTCTTTTAACGTCCCCTGTGCAACACTAAAGCACATTGTAAACTGAAATGCTAGAGGCATTCAAGAAAAGGCCTTTATTTCTTAAGTATATACAGGACTGTGCTTACATGCTGCATTGAACTAATGAATTATTTGTGTGCATAATCTAGCTGCAATCGACGACGAATCATCGGTGGAGAACCTCAGGGATCAGTCCTAGGTCCTCTACAGATATGACTCCAGTGTTGACCCCAGCACTATTGTTACATTTAAATCAAATGCATTGTTATGCTTTGAATTAATCTGTATGTATCCATATGTCGATATAGACCATTGGAGAAGGGTTCATTAACTGTAGCTTTGGCCCCCTGAATAACCTCTAAAATGATCGTGTCCATGGAATGTGTGGTGGACTAACACAATGTTTGATTCAGATTCTACAAATCAGCCCTAGAATCTGGACATGTATGATCTGTATGTTGGAAATGTCCCTCACACTTATAACATATTATAAAGCTAGTCATGATTAGGCCATTGCAAACAATCCAATATGGTCTCACTGTTTGTCCTAAAAGTAAAACCAACATTCTATCAGTGTACAAATTTAGAAAAATGTGTGTCTGTCTTTGTGTGAGTGTAAATCCAGCCCGGAAAACATCAGCTAAAGTATGGATTTCTGTATGATGACCTGCCCCAACAGTGAAAGCCTCTGGCGTCTCAGTGAAAGTTGAGTCATCGGTAGTCAAACATTTGTGCGAAAGCCAAATATCGAAAATGCTATTATGGTTGTTAAGGTGAATAAGATGTCACCCATGTGTATAGAGCGATAACCCAGAGTTGCCCTGTGCTGCTTTCCGTATAATTTACAGTGCAGCCGGCCTCTCAAGACTTTCAGGGGATATTCAGAAATGAGACATGAAAACAACAGTAGCAGACATTTAAGAGACTAGTTTCCTCCAAAAATATTTTTAAGGGCTTGTTAGTATTGAAAGAACAACTTTTTTTGCCGGTGCCACTTGTCAGCAGGTGTCATTGATTGTTACCATGGCAACACAGCTGCTGACTCTCGCCTTAGGGTAGAGAAACAAAACTATTTAGTTTTAAAGGCTTGGTTAAACCAATTAACAAAAAAACATTGCTGGTAACCTGAGGGGTGATTCAATTCAACATTATTGTTGGCAAGACAGTTAGTATAATCTTTGAATTTCATTTCAATTAATGTATTAATCATTATTTATAATTATTCCGTTTTTGTGTATGTATTGATGTTTTTGGGCTATTCTGAGGTTTTTGTTTATTATTGTTAACAGACAGTTTTATCTGGAAAGAAGATTCTACTGCGCATGTCTAAAAGTTGAAATGGTGTTGGGAAGTGAAAGACATTCACACAGGGAATGAAGCTTTTAGGGGCGATACAACACAAGATGTTCATATCCCTTCTGTTTTATTATCATGTGGAAATCAACTTAACTGGCATCCATGCACCTGCACAGGATGATCAGTGCCCATCTGAGATGGCGTCTTTCCAATACACCCTGACACATAATAAACCTTTTTCTGCTTCATTCGGTGATAATGTCTGCCGGCTCCATCTCATGCTGCCACCTGTGTTAATGTGGATTCTCAGTGGTGTCTGTACAGCCATTTTCCTGTTCGAGTTAATGTGTTCGCAGGCAGGCAGGCCTACATGACAGATCCCTACAGCTGTAGTCAGTAACCACTTAAATCCTCTGTTCTCTATTACTAATCCAAGCTGGAGAACGGTTCAGTTTGCTTTGCAAAGATTGGCATGCACTTTGGCTCTATTAGCTGAATTGAGCTCATTTATTCATGCTGCTTTTTCATATATATATTTGATATCAGAAAGGAGTCAGTGCTGGTCAGCATGATATTTAATAAATGATTTGACTTTGAGTGGCATCCTGTGTTATTTGACTGAAAGGGTAATTAATCAGTATCTTTTGATTGGAGCAGTCAGGTGTGAGACTTTCTCCAACCAAACCACTTCAAATTTAAAAATATATATATTTGAAGGATGTCTCCAGACCTGGGGCGCCGGAATGAGTCCAGAGCTCGTTCAGGAAATTGATTTAATGGATGGGTTGCCATCTAGTTTTCATCATTAGACCATGAGATGGCCCAAGGCCACAGAGCTGATTTCTAATTCTGGGGGCTTTCCAAAACTCCCTCACAGAGAGAAAAAATAAATAACAGTCATCAAATGATGTCAACCCATCTAGACCTCAGCAGGCCTCCACTTATTAATACATTTCTCTAAAACCCACCAAATGAATTGTCAGTTTATAAGTTAATTTTGAGAATTAAGATGACTTTTAAGGCATTTAACTCACAAGAAAAAATTAATTTAAAAAAAACTTTTAACAAGACTAAGAGGTAACAGAGAATAGCTCTGTGGCTGATCATGACATTAACAGGAAATCAAAAATAGACAAACAGTAGGTTTTATCTTTTCTTTGTGTGTTTTTCAGGATATCCCATCAAGCTGGAGCCAAGGTTACCACAGAGCGTCGTAGGCCCTCTCCTGACCCGGACAGGTGAGCCGATCAGCAGCCGCCCGTCTCCATGCAGGCTCTCAGGATGGGGAGCTCTGAAGCTGCTTTGATTGGCTGCGGCTCCTTTGCTCAGCTCGCAGCCTGAGGAGAATCAGGAGTTCATCTCGGTGGAGGGGTAGGGGGGGCACGAGGACCCTCCGGTGGACCTTAACCACGACCTGCCAGGCTCCGGCTCAGCACCGCAGGAGCATGTCACCGCCAGGAGGCCCTTCATGGATGTGTTGCTCCACGGCCAGGGCCAACTTCCTGCTGTGGATAGGGCTGGTGTCCATCTGTGGGGCCGCCGCTCAGGCCCAGCATTCCCCCGTGGTCACTACAAATTACGGGAAATTGCGGGGAGTGAAGGTTACATTACCCAATGAGATCCTGGGACCAGTGGAACAGTATTTGGGGATCCCGTACGCGCTGGCCCCGACGGGGGAGCGGAGGTTCCAGCCGCCCGAGCCGCCAATGTCCTGGCCGGGCATCAGGAATGCTACTCAGTTTGCTCCGGTTTGTCCTCAGTTCTTGGAGGACCGCTTTTTGCTCAATGATATGCTCCCAGTGTGGTTCACCGCCAACTTGGATACAGTGGTGACCTACGTGCAGGATCAGAGCGAGGACTGCCTCTACATGAACATCTACGTCCCTACGGAAGACGGTAAGCCAACGGAGTCTTCTTATATCTGTTACCTCTTCATGTATGTCTTTGTGTGGCTTCCTATTGTGTTCTATACTTGCTCTTGCCGGGCTCCCTTGAACTTCGAGGCTGTACTTTACCGAAAGTCATTTTCCAGCCACAGGAAATGTTTTATCTTACACTTGCACATTTTCTGCAGTTTGGGTCAAAGAAGGTCCGGGCAACTTTTTGAGAGTTGAGTAGTTCTTAGTAAGCATGGAGCAGGGTTGTTCCATATAAACCTTGTCTGGTTCCAGGGGCAAAATAAAATATATGGAGATTCAATGCTAAGTCTGCTGTGTTTTCCATAGCAGATGGGCGCTGACAGGAACCAGGGGGGTCAACAGTTTTGCCCCTCAGTCTGCCAGTTGTTCCGGCCCTGAACTGCTACAGCCTCTTATCACTGATTGGTAGTTAAATATTTGAAACTATTCACAGTGGTGTTGCTGAGAAGAATTGTTGATTAGCAATTGCACCATCTTCTGTTTTGACAATTATAAGTGGTTCTTTGAAGATAATATCTGTCAAATTTTGAAAGATTGTGCAGTTTGACCCAATTGAGTGATACAATAAGACCCTTTTCTTGAAGAGATAATATTTCAGGGCTTGGAAATAGTTTTCTGATATTCAGGAATCAACACTCCACTGTCTCATTATGGCCAGTGCTAAAAACACAAAAGGTTTAAGCTGAGTCAGACCGTGCCCTTTAAATGAAAAGTCATCAGAATCATGTTTTTGGATAAATGTGACACCCCTAGTCACAACCCCTTGAGATTAACACAATGCTGAAATTAAACTTGTTTCCCTGAGCGCTAATTACATGGGAGCCCTTCAGATAAATCCCTGATTTTGCCTGTGGGGTAATCACTGGGCTGTCAGAAGGAGAGGACACACAGGGTCTGCTTCGTACTATCACTGATGAGAGTGCTGTTAAACAAGAGCGATGGAGGTTAGCACTAAAAAGAAGCACAGCCTGCTCCTGTATTGCTATCAGCTGAAGGCTCCTCCGTAATGGCTTGTTTTCTGCACTCACCTGTTCCAGAGAGTACTTGTGACTTGGAGTGGGTGTGGGGAGCACTTTACCCACCTACGTCCTGCAGCGGTTGCACGAACAAGACTTTGTGTGTGTCATGTGAAAAGCACAATGTTGAACATCACCTGGGGGGAAGTGTCGGGCTGTTTTAGGACAGTGTGAGGACAGTGGGACACATTAAGGCATGTGTCTGAGATCTTTGACAGCTCCGTGCTAAATGTAGTCTGAGCTCTGGAGTACGGGGTAGATTAAAAAGTGTAGGCGAGGGATAATCTCACAATCCTGTGTCGGTGCACATAGTAGCTTTTCTCCAATGATTCAGTTCCTCCAAAAAATAAGCCATTGTACTCGAGCCAGAGCATTAATCAGTAAACAGCACTCCTTTATGTACATTACAAATTGTACTTGTTTTGATCTATCTTCTACAGTGACCAATGTAGTTGAAACTATAAATAAGTAAATAGGGTCTGTACTGTCATAAATCAGCCTTATTTTACTTCATGGTGCGTTCAGGTGTGCTTCCTGCCATTTTCTTGCTTTGCTTTTTTGCTTTGGGTTTGTCCCACTTGAACAAACTGTGATTTGTCCAATATATGTCCAAAATATTTTATTGTGGAAAAGGGTAAGAGTAGCATGTCTGTCCTCAAGAGAACAGGGTGTCATTGGCATTTCAATAAAGCAATTTGTTATCTTTAACATATTCTTGGGATTGGTCAATATTGCAGAGTCTCTTTAGGGTCTCCGTTTACTGGAGGTAGAGTACAGTGATACTCCACACTCCCTTAGTTTTTCTGCTGTATTCTGTCTCCCTATTTCCTAGATGTCTTGCTACTAAGCGCTCTCTGAATTTTTTTGAGTCCCTTCCTGTTTCCTGTCCTGAAGGCACTCTTTTTTTTGAGTGCCTAGATGTCTTTGAAGATCCGGGACATATTGTTTGTGGACAATGTGATTCAGCTTCGACTTGTTTCACAATGAGGTTGATGTATCCTAGCGTCTAGGTGTCCTCACCATACTGTATGGATCGGTCACTATTCCCTAGTTTGAAGCCCCTGGATGTGATGTCACCTGACTTTCTTTGTTGTTTGCAGATGTCTGCCAGTATATTGTACCAGGTTTTGATTGGACCTGCCATAAGGGAGAAGGTCTTTAATACTCATCTAAAATACGCCCCTGTCTGATTTATTGCCCTTTGTCCAAAATGCCTCAATTTCCCAAACATACTGCACTATAACTTCATCCATTTACCCAACAGGGTTTTGAAAGGTTTTCATCAGAGCGGGACTGTGAAACACTACATTAGTCCAGACAGCAGCGTGTCTCTGAGCGATGTTTAATGGATTCTTGAAAGCAATGGGAGGCAAGTGTGTGGGGGGGTTGAGGTGGACATGCAGGGAAGCACACCTCAGTGGCTCCAGACTGTGTGTATAAATCACACAAAGTTCAGATATATAACACAGAATGTGACGCGACCAAACAGCACTTTGTAGATACAGATAATGTACATTATTTCCCGTTATTTCTAAGCAAATGTGTGAGGAGCGTGGAAGAAAAGGCCTCTAATAAGTGTGTGTACAATGTGAGCTCAGTGGGAGCGACACATCTATCCCAGTTAGAGCTCCCCGCGCTGCCCATCATCTTTATATCCCCAGAGTTGGCCTTTTCAGAAATCCGGTGTAATGTCAAAATATCCTGGCAGCCGAGGATCAGGGAGGGATTTATAGTTTTTACTGCACCTCAAGTGGGATGACAGATTAAGCGATGCCTATTCTTTGTCATCTGATTTGAAGCTGAAAGGAGAAATCCACCAGCGAGGAATATGCTGTTCCAGCCTTTTACATTTCCTGATGAGTTTCCTCTCTGTGTGTGTGTGCCCTAGTGTGCCCGTGTGTGTGTCCATGTGTGTTTGTGTTGGCAAGCTTGGGGAGTTACGGTAACAAGTTTTACAATCGGGATACAAAAGAAGGAAATTCCCTTACAGTTACTTAAAAAAAAAGATGTTATCAGATTACTGGTACGTTTATAAGTATTACAATTTTACAATACATTTTATAATAATATAAATGTGCATAAATGTTGTTGCTTTACATAATACATTTACAAAAAACATCTCATATTTATTTCTGTTATTTATTTGCATTGCATTTGATATTGAGGTGTTACAAAAGTAACGTAAGGTAATCAGATTACATTACTTTTGTGTTGTGAAACATTGTGTTAACAGGTAATTAGTAACACTAACCAAAATACATTTAAAATAACCTTTTCCAACCCTGTGTGTGTGTGTGTGTGTGTGTGTGTGTGTGTGTGTGTGTGTGTGTGTGTGTGTGTGTGTGTGTGTGTGTGTGTGTGTGTGTGTGTGTGTGTGTGTGTGTGTGTGCGCACAATATCCAGGCATGGGCATAATTAATACCCCGGAGACTGAGAACTCTGGACACTTTTAGATTGTGTGTGTGTTTACACAGTCATGTGTGGGGACTCACCTCCCTTATGGGGACATAATGGAGGTCCCCATGAGGGGAATCATTAATTTTAGGGTGAAGACTTGGTTTGGGTAAGGTTAGGGTCAGGCATGTGTTGGTTATGGTTAAGGTTAGTATAAGTCTCCAGGAAATGCATGTAAGTCAATGTAATGTCCCCTGAAGTGATGTATACATGTGTGTGTGTGTGTGTGTGTGTGTGTGTGTGTGTGTGTGTGTGTGTGTGTGTGTGTGTGTGTGTGTGTGTGTGTGTGTGTGTGTGTGTGTGTGTGTGTGTGTGTGTGTGTGTGTGTGTGGCCTAGCATTACTATAGTTGTGGGGACCTAAATCTGTTTACACCAGGGGAGGGGAACCTTTTTCTCTCAAGGGCCATTTCAATTTTTACAACATCCTCCGAGGGCCGTACAAATTATTGGCCTCTGCTTAAAAATACTAAAATCACAGCCCATTCATTTGGCCTTTCTTTCATGCTGTGCNATTGTGCAAAACTTTTCCCCTCACTAAACATTTTATAGTATTTCTTTTTATTTTTAGCCGGAATGTCAACACAAGTATACCCACAACTTCTCCTTCCATAGCGTGGTCTAGAGGAAGTATCACGGAGGAGTTTTAAGGGTGGTTCTAACTACGACAAAACTAAAGTTGGGTAAATTTTTTTACCCCAGTACGAGGGGGGTCCCTTCTAATAAAAAAAAAGGATTTCTCCTTTCCCAACCAGGGGGGTGTGTTGAATTTAGTCAAGTGTACCGGTAATGCCTCTTGATTTTATGTGAAACCGTGTGTAGGAACACAGGGGTCATATATAGTTTTTTTATTCTCTTATTTTTTTATAACTATAATGATCATATAAAGATGTGCCTTTACCTCACTGGTTGGAGAAAAAGCTTCTTATATTCGTTAGCATAGCTAGCAAACCAGATGCTAATAACAACAAAGTTATTGACTGTATGCAGATGACAGATGAACAGATCGCCACTGGGCTTACAACTAAGACACAGCCACGCAAAAACTGCGGCATGTGTACGGCTCCTTATGGGTACTGCAATTTGTGAAAGTGCCGGAGCGACGTTCTGGTGCTCTCCAGCAGAACTGCACCCCTGTCAGAGACGAGACATATACCACGTTAGGCTCGTGTTGTGTTCACGGACCCTGACCTTGGCCAGGAAAAACAGGTACTCACTTGTTTAATTTTGTTGCGGTCTAGATTTCATTAATTTTTTTCTTTTTTGCGTGTGTTTATAAATTACCTCGAGGGCCGTACCAATTGGTCTCGCGGGCCGTATACGGCCCGGGGGCCGGAGGTTCCCCACCCCTGGTTTACACAGTCATGTGTGGGGACTCACCTCCCTTATGGGGACATAATGGGAATCATTAATTTTAGGGTGAAGACTTGGTTTGGGTAAGGTTAAAGGTAAGGGTTAGGGTCAGGCATGTGTTGGTTATGGTTAAGGTTAGGATAAGTCTCCAGGAAATGCATGTAAGTCAATGTAATGTCCCCTGAAGTGATGTATACATGGTATGTGTGTGTGTGAGAGATTTATTTTAGTGAGGGGGGGTCGGGAACAATACCAAATCCTGGAGTATGTTTTTTAATTGTCAGCCGCTCCCACATTAGCTGTGTTTTACTGCTCAACACTCGGCTCTAATGTGAAACCAGCGCCGTGTTAAAGCCGCATTTCCCTTCACTTCCAACAGCTTAATGTTGCAGCAGCAGCAGCCGTGATTTATTCCAAGGACCAAAATTCATTTTTCAGCTTCCTGTGCCGCGTCGGAGCGAGCTGTTAAATTAAAACACTCTTTGCAGCACTTTACAGGGCAGAGATAAAACGAGGTAAGCCGAGGTAAACAGAGAGCGGGAAACGGCTCCAGGACTACACTTTCCACTGCAGCTCGGTTTTATTTACTTGCATCTTGATGCCAAACACTTCAAGTGATTATGTAATTCGCAGGGTGTAAAGTCAGCACTTCCACTTTATGTGTGCGAGCCCGCAGCCCGAGTCTGAGAACGACTCACACTCTGCCTGCAGTAATGTGAGGAAAAGCCTATTTTTCTGGGATTTCTCAAGGTTTTACAGATATTAAAATGCTAATCACTTGCAGAAGAAAGCTATTATTTTTTGCAAACTGCAGTGATATAACAATAATATTCATTCCACAACTTGCATAACTCCACAACACATACGGTACATTTAAAATGTAAATAAATATAATTAAATACAATGCACATTTATTACTGTATGCTCCTCTAGGCATTTAATTTATTGTGGTATACATTTAAAAATGTAAAAAGTTTGATAAATAACCTTTTTACCAGATTTATTTTTTACATTTGAACAGTTAACATAAAAAGAAAACTTTTAAAAGTGTATTTTAATCCACATCCTTTAAAAAAATGTTTTTAATTAAAGCATTTGGAATATTCCATAATGATTTATTCTAGTTTGTAACATTTCTGCTAGTTTGGGCTCATTAGAAGCCAATGCACTAGCATTTCCATTCCATGGTTTGGCTTATTGATAGCTAATTCACCTTGCTTTTGAGTGGTTGTGTATACGGTTGAATACAGTTATTGTGAGTGGCTTTTAATACATTTTTTAAATGGAATGTCATTGGCTCGAACCCACTGACCCTCTCTCATTGGTAGATGACCATTTACTACGAGCCACGGCTGCTGTGTGTGTGTGTGTGTGTGTGTGTGTGTGTGTGTGTGTGTGTGTGTGTGTGTGTGTGTGTGTGTGTGTAGCCTGAGCAGATGTGCATGTTCACGCTCGGCCTAGTTACCCCGACATGGCACTAACCCTTGTTTGTGCAGCTTGCCCTCAGTGAGCAGCTATATTGTGCAAACAAACCACTCTGCCACATCATGCGCCTGTTGGGACCCATTCTCCACCATTTGTTGATCAGTGACTGCTGCAGCACACATGGAGGTGGTTGGGGGGCGACCATGCTACATCCAGTACAGCTCAAGGACTGTTGGGCGGCATGGCTAATGAGCGCCATCTTTTTTTGTTGTTGTAGCAGAAAGCCTCATGTATATCATGTCCGCTTCATTTCATCACAGTGAAGCAGGAGGTGGAATAACAAGCCTCCATTGTAGCTCCCAAGGTGAAGATGGTTTTGCCCGTACTACAAAACCGTTCCATTTTCTTTGAGTTCACCGTTGCTAACGCAACATAACATTTGAAGGCATAAACACTACACTGTGAGAAATCTTGGATTAGTGCTGGATTAGGGTTAGCAACATGCAATCATGTCCCTTTTTTGTTGTTGTTCTCTTTCAAATAAAAGGCCACTCTGTGTGATTATCAACATGTGAGTACATTTTGAATTGAACTTTTTGGTGTTTTTTTTGTCCAAAAAAGCTTCTATTTTCATTCATTTTAAATGCACCTGCAGACCCCTTTTTTTAACTCACCCTGGCCTGAAGTGCTTCTAAAGTGCGCCACTCATTTAAACTACCTCATTCCTTTTTGGAGGTGAGAGGGCCCCTCTAAAAAGGAAGAGGGCCCAATTCAAATCTCGTTTCAGCTCTGCATGATATTTTTATAAACTTTTAAAAGTCACTTCGACATTTCCTTTTTTCTTGCGTTGCTCTGTGAAGCATGAGCCCTATGTTGTTTGTCCATTGAAAGGAAAAACGTCACGTCTTTTTTCCTTTCTCCTATTAACACCTCGCTCTGTGCTGGCTGATCTGTGGGGGCTGGCAGATGACTGCAGGTGGAAAAGACACTGGAGACGTTTCAGTTAAAGGCCACCGTTTGTCTTGCGGGTAGAGACATGCAAGCGGTGACATTTCGGAGTAACATGGGCATTTGTTCAGTTTTCACGGATGTTGCTCTGGCCATACAGTAGATGTTTGACACAATCCTCAGCGAGTTCTTCTACAGTTAGCATTAGCCAGCTAGCTCTGTGGGCTGAGTGTAGAGCTTTTAAAGGGGCCCTACTATGCTCTTTGGGGTTTCCCTTTCCTGTAATATACGTTTTTGTGCATGTTAATGACCTGCAAAGGACACATAGACTGGATCGCTCATTCGATATATTCACTGGGATCAACCGGCATTAACGCAGGTTTTATAG
This sequence comes from Notothenia coriiceps, assembly GCF_000735185.1. Classification (NCBI taxonomy): domain Eukaryota; kingdom Metazoa; phylum Chordata; class Actinopteri; order Perciformes; family Nototheniidae; genus Notothenia; species Notothenia coriiceps. The sequence goes on from NW_011352061.1 coordinate 132,172, forward strand.
CATTGGTATAAAATATTAATGGGTAATGTTGCTGATCTGGAAAACGAGGCTATGGAAACGAGCTTCTATTAATATCCAACACACTGGTTTATGATTATCATGTGCACACTGGTTCGACATCTACATCAAAATATTGAGGGGGGGAAATGGGATTTCTTTTGGCTTTCTGAGTGATTCGATGGGGGCTCATATTTAATTTATCTTCATGCTTGGAGCAAAGATGAGAGAAAAAGTGACAGATACAGTGATACAAGGTAAATGCAGTTGGATTACGATTTGCTGAATACATTAATGTTCATGCAATTTCTAAGGCGATTTAAAACATGCAGCAACATTAAGACTATTCACAGGGGCATAGAAATACATAAAAAATTAATGGTTGAACAGATAAATTGCCTTTGAAAGACAATACAAGAGAGTAAGCAAGCAATTTAAGAAAATAAGGAAATGATCTGCCTCTGAAGAGCAAGTGCAAATAGCATTGGGAAAAATAAACAGCTTTGATTTGTTGAATATAATGTTTTTTTTAATAATACGCTGAAAAGCAACCAAAGGGAGATCTAAAGTTGTTGTTTTGTGAAGTATTTGTGATTTTATGTGTGTTTGGCTGATTTTACCTCAGTGTTACTCAGCCCTTTGTTGCTTTATGACTCTGCAGCACCACTTTAATATTTCTGTGCTTAGTGATCTCACATGTATCCTCCACTGCTGTGGATCAGGTGCTAATTACATGCAAATGTGAACACAAATTGAATGAAAGGTGCAGTGCACTTTATAAATCTGGCCCTTGGTGGTTTGTTGGCCGGCTCCATAGAGACAATTGTCCCTAATAGAGGATCAGTCTGGTGTTATTCCATCAAATTGAATCTCATTAAAAGACTTTCTGACTCTTGTCCCTTAACCCTTTGGTTCCTACTGAAACGATAATATTTTATAAACAGCTCACAAGTATAATTTTTCGGAGGCTCAGCAAGAATTTGTGCTAGATGTATTACGACTACTAAGATATCTTGATTTAAGCTAAACGGTCCACTATGTTGGAAGTCTTGCCGTTTCGGTCCGGTTTGAAAACATCTTGTGCATGCAGGATATTTAAAAGCCACAATTTCCTCTGAGGGAATTACGCTGGCTTGGAAACACCATAATATATATTTGATTTGCACCAACAGATGAAGCATAACACCTGAAATTAGAAGGGCCAGATCTTTAAGAGACGGTGATGTGTTGTTAAAAATGAATAAAAGCGCACCATCTGCCCACAGCTGGTGCGGAAAAAGCCAATATGCCCGTTGGGATAGCAAGGAAAACCAATATTTAATTTCAGGCAGATGTGTTGAGCACAGGTTGTGTGTAATAGAAATAAAAGAAGCAGTTTCTGCCGGGCCGCATGAAAAGAACAGGGAAGAAGAGAGACGTCTGAATAAAGAGCATCTTCAGGCTTAACATTGTTCCTGGAGAGCACGCAGGATCGATGCCCCCTCACTGTTTGAACATCTGCAGTGGCAATGAATTACTGCTGAGGATCCCCTGTGGCCCCCCCCCCCCCACACACCGCAGCACTGTAGACCACCTCACACTCGAGCTTTTGTCTCAAGAAGTTTGTCTTCTATATGAAATCCACCCTCTATTATATTTAACTAATTTATTTCCCTGGAACAAGCAGTGCTAAGGGAATCACAGGAAATCCTTATTTCAATTAAGTTTCAAAGCTAATTAACTCTTATACAGGAGTTATTATACTTCCCATGCATGTATAGCCTATACCATTGTTTGTCTCAGCAAAATATCAATGTCAGTCATATGCAGGGTGTGTGTCATATTTGTGGTTGTGTACACACTTTGGCAACGTGACGATACGTCCAATACTGGAGGTTGTGTATTATTTCATCTATGGCCACAGGTTTGTTTTTGCCATTTTGTGACCGTGGACAGTAGTCAGCGTTTCAGCAGAACTGCAGAGAGGCGGATGTGTGGAGGGCAGGCGGGGACAGACGGAGCTGATGGCGGTGACAGTGGGTGAGCCGACAGGGGACACATTTTACATCACCCGTGTTAACTGCCATTTGTATTCGTCTGGCTTACAGTGGGAAGCGATGGAAAATGCAGATAGACCCCCTGGAACAAGCTCCGCCGCAAACACCTTCCCCCCTGCCCATATAAAGATGAGTAATGTGTGCAGCCAGTGGAGGAATATTTTATCCCCCCGGCCCGGGTGGCAGTGATGAATGTCCCGGGCCGACTCGCTGCACAGTCACAGCCCCGTAGACCCTCGGATAGTGAGAGAGGGGGGGGGGTTTACTTAAAGCAGTTTGTTTCTTTAGTTCTAAGTGCACTCCACACTGACAGGATCTGGACACAGTGCCCCAAGGCCAGCCTCTCCTTCCCCAGCGACAACACGCGGCTCTAAATCTGCAGGCCATCTCTCCGTTTTATCAAAGTGCCCCCCCCCTCCCAAAGAGACGGGTAGTAACAGTCTATTTGCCTGTTTGCTTGATGGAGAGTCGGCGCAATAGTTGTGTCTGCGCCCTCATAGGCCTGCGGCGACCGTCAGATGCGTATCAGTTAGAAACTATGACAACTTAATGGCAACGCGCTTGTTTTATGTGCCTCTTCAAGGTTGTTCCCGCCCGCGCACTCTGCTCCAACGGGGTAATGTTGAGCTGAATGACAAACAAGAACCAGCTGGGCGTCCGGCCTCTGTAATCAGCTGGCCGGTGTTTAACCAGCGTCAACGTGTCCGGGTCAGTCCAGGACACAGACCCCAGCTCTTCCTTACACCCGCCACCCCC
>NW_011352061.1:135192-137668 GCF_000735185.1 Notothenia coriiceps
CCCCCCTCCTGCTTGGTTGAAGGATTAGCAACCCACTCAGAGAACAGCGGAGATTAATAACCTGTCACTGTGGGTTGTTTTCCACTCCTTGCCTCACTGTTTTCTTTTGCGGAGGAGGACAATGATATACTCCTCCCGCCCTTCACCTCCCTGGCCCCGTTGCTCTCTGCCAGCCCCTCTGAATGTACAGTATGAAAGCAGCAATGATACTTAAACAACATCCTGCAGTGCCCCTGGCCTACGTGGAGCACAACTCATAGAAATGACCACCGAAAATCTATTGAGTTTTAGTAACAGGAAGACCCATGCAGATCAGAAAAACATGGGATGGTTGTCAAATCTTTCTGTTTTACTTTATGACTTCTTCCCTCTGGCTGGCTGCGATGCATGGTTTTGCAGGTCAGCATGAACGAATAAAAGCCGGTACTGATAAAAGAAGAGTAAGAGCCATTAAGGAGAGATGGGATTACCTGCACTATAACTGCTCACTCAATTCTGTACCTCTACACAGCAGTTATTCATATATATTCATACTGGGCCCTTTTTGCTTTATCCGAGCATGGTTAAGCTACTTCCTGTTCTAATGTTTACCATAATGACAAATCCAGTCAAATACTGGCAGGGTTAGAGATTGTCGATAATTCCCCAAGCTCATTGGTTAGGGTTATTCCAATCGCCTTACCCTACATGAAATTGGGAGGGAATAATTGCAAAAGGGCATGTTTTCAAATGTTGTCATCGTGTGACTTAATTTCACCATCCTGACTTTTCTAGAGGTCCATTTCAATGTTTCCACCTAGTTTACACGCACTATCTACTTGAAACATTAGATACAACACATTTGATATTCATAATACATAATATCACATTGAAATATCCCACTACTATAACACAAGACTGGACAGTTAACTGAATATCGCTCTGGCTGGCCAGCTCCCCTCTCAGTTGGACATTTCCTCAGCAGATGCCCTCATCCCGGATGACATTTAGGGGACGTCCAACAGCCTGATGGGCAGGGCCGGGATAATGGCTTCTCTCAGCTGTTGCTCCCAGGCAACCCAAGCTTACTGTGGTGCATGAGAGACTCTGGGCCATGTGAGGACAGCAGCAGAGAGACTTTGGATTTTCTTAAAAATAAATGTCAATTGATGCTGAAAAGAGTTCCTGATGCTGATTTATTGCCAACCCCAGGATTTATATCTTCTCCTTCAATCTTCTGTCATGCAAAGGACCCACTCTTAATGCATAATCACCACCTACACATGTACTAATCACCCCGGCCTAATCACAAATAGAGAGGATCATCAACAAGGTATTCATCTGGCCTAATTGCAGCGTTCCCTGCAAATTACAACAAGAACAAATGGAGCAGGCAGGAGGGGAGGAATAAGTAGAGAGCAGCCTTAGAAAGTCTTATCAATCTACCAGAAAAGTATATCTCCAACACCATCTATCCCTCTTAAATATGATCCCTGTGAAATGAAGAAAGGTCAAGCTATTTTCCTCATTGTGTAGACACTGAGGCTGTGTTTGCTTGTTGATAGCATCATCAATTATTAACGTTGTCAATGTTTCCTACGCAACTATATGCCTCCTGTGCTTCGTTTAAAACACTGTAGCCCGGGAGCAGTCGAAGATGTATTTGATCTTTTAATAAAAGCCACCACATGCCCAATTTGTACATATCGATGAAATGGTCGCCTATGTGTGTCTTTCAGTTCCCCTGTTGTATCTGTGCATCGTCTCTTTGTTCACTTCCCCATTGTGGATGTTTTGCTTCAATGCATGGCTGTGTTGCAAAACATTGCAGAGACAAAATCCCCAATAAATCAGCCAGACTTATACACAGTAGTCCAGCCCATCGCTTCAGTTATTGACTAGTGCAGTGCCTGTTGCTGATGTGCTGACTAAGTCTATATAAAATACAACGAGAAACCTCCCACACAAAAGTATTTAGGGATCCTGTATGTGTTGTGTTTATCTGCGGATATGTCATTGTTGTTGATGTATTTCATTGTAGGCTATTTTACTGCTTTAGTATGCGTTTATTCATCCACAGCACACAAGATACTTATATGTCTTCATTTTCTCCTCGTCTTTGCAGATATCCACGATGAGAACGGCTTGAAGCCCGTCATGGTTTACATCCACGGGGGCTCCTACATGGAGGGGACCGGCAACATGATTGACGGCAGCATCCTGGCCAGCTACGGGAACGTCATCGTCATCACCATCAACTACCGGCTGGGAGTCCTGGGTGAGTCCACCGAGGGGGAGGAGCTTTAATGAGTTCGGAGGAGGCCGATTGAGTCAGAAAGCGACTTATTGATTCACTGACTAAATGGCTCCCACTGTGTGTGTGTGTGTGTGTGTGTGTGTGTGTGTGTGTGTGTGTGTGTGTGTTTGATCTCTTCCACTGTGTGTGTGTTTGACCTCTTCCACTGTGTGTGTGTTTGACCTCTTCCACTGTGTGTGT
>NW_011352061.1:137688-145866 GCF_000735185.1 Notothenia coriiceps
ACCCCTCAAAATGCACTCAGATTTGATGCATTAGTCCAACACTTTAAAAAAAATCTTACCGGGGGAGTCATGCCCCGGACCCCCCTATAGGATTGAGGGCCAGCCCCACCTGTTCCCAAATAGATTGCATTTTTTAAATAGTAAGACGAGCCCATCTCCATATGTTCTTTTTGAGGTAGTAGATTTTAAACCTAGAGGCGCATCACTTGTCCACGCAACGCTATTGAGTAGAATTAAATCGAGTCAAAATGCACAAAAAAATGGTAGGGCCTCAGTGGACGAGAGATCATTTAACATCCAGTAAGGATGTCCAAAGCGTTACTTTATTTTAATCCATAAAGAAAAAGAAACTGTATTATCAGTGGCTTCATTTAATGGATGTTGAGAGGTATCCATATAATCTCTTCATTTTGCTCTCAAAGTGCGACCAGATTGATGCATCTAACTTCAATATGTAAAATAAAAATGTTCCCGGGGGAGCTGCCCCCGGACCCCTCCTAGACTAGAGGGTGTCCAGGTCCTACTCCCTACTTGATAAAATAGCACTTTACTGCACGTGCACCTCCTCTAATCTCAGATGCAGCTCCATGGAGTCCATTTGTGTTAAAGTACAGTGAGCCTTTCTAAAATATTACAGTAAAGAGACAACCTCACCAGCATTATAGGATATTACTAGACTTGTGCAAATAGCTTGTTGCTGATTTCGAGAGTACCGCACCTTTTTTTATTCCATCAAGCACTGGATAGATGACATGTGTGCCAGAGGTTTCCGTTCAACGAGCGGTTGGCTAGCAGAAGACAATTACAAGGTAGCCGTAAGTATAGCATTTTGGATAGGCTTGACGTTGCATGTTACGTTTGTTCTGTAAGCTAACGTTAGCGAGCTGAATAGCGAACTCGATGAGGATATATAATAATTGCAGGTAAATCATTTCAGAGGAGCGTACTATATTATGTGCGTTACGAGCCGCTTCGTGTGTGTTTCAGAGGATGAACACTCACGGCATTTCGGTTAGTAGTCACAAAATGAATAACTATTGATTCCGACCACAGAGCGATTGTGAAAGCAATGTATTTCACTGAGTAGATGTTTCGTGCCAAAACAATGTGACGTGCTCTAATTTCACATTGCCCGAAGACACATTTTTCGTTTGTATGACTGGTCTGGGGGAAGCTCGCGAAGTGTGTTTGGTACTTGTTTGCATTTGTGTACCGGGGAAACCTGTACAAGAAACACCGGACTGTTGTTATGCTTGCCTGTACGTTAAATTATCCGTTCTCTGCTTGTAATTATTCCGTTACCGAAGCTTCAAAGTTGTATTATCTCTGATTTGCCGAACATAGTTTAATATTCGTGAAGCCAATACTTGTTTATGTTGAAAAGAGAGAAAACAAACTTTCTTTATATAAAATTGAAGTATTATACAAGTAAAACACATTTTGCTTTAATCCCATGTAATTGTAGAATTAACACAGTTCCTTTGAAGATGTATCCTTGTCAGGAGTGTCTTGAGTAGTTCAACATTAAAAAAATCATTGTACATCATTTGTAAATATTTTACCCACTTGTTACCATTGGACGCCTATTTTATATGTAGCTTTCTGCGTGATTTTGGCTAGCAATTCTGGCTAATACGCTACCAGAGGTGGAATAAGTACCTCATATAAACAACGATCTCTGTACTGTGAGTAATAAGTAAATACCTGCAGATATTGTACTTGAGTAAAAAGTAAAGTACAGAGTGTAGGAAATACTCCTGGTACAGTAAAGATCCTGCATTCAGAATGTCACTCAAGTAAAAGTAGAAAAGTATTCTCATCAAATATAGTGAAGTGCCGGATCAGTAAAAAGTACCTCCATTGTGGGCGCAGATTGGCTCCATTTCAGAATAATAGGATATGAATGTTTTATAATGATTGATCATCTAAAGTGTTCCAAAGCTGTAAATAGGTGCGGAGCTAGTTTGCAGCTTGGTAAGTTCTGGCATGGGTAGCTTGTGGATTACTCCAGGTGGAACTTAAAGTCTGAATTTATACACTTATGATTATAATGTTGTGATTGTAATCACATTAATTAACTACATGGGCCTCCACATCTGTAAAAGTACAACCTAAAAGGTATTAATACATGAGTGAGGAAAAGTAACACCTTCACCTACGTCAACTATTTTTACGCCAACACCCCGTAAAAGTACAGGCGTCCAAAATAGTATCATCAACTAATGTGATCGTCGAAAAGTTATTTGGCTGATGTTTCATCACTTGGGCTCAGACAGGTTATTATGGGAGGCCCAGTCCTATTTATCATGATCACCTCATGTTCTGAAACGTACTTAAACTTAGTTTTCTTTTTCTAAATTTCACCTCGTGTCGAAGCTATCACGAAACACACATTGGTTGTTTATAGCATAAAGAAACATCTGATTTAAGTGATTAGGGAAATAAACATTTGAATATGTGTATATAAATTATGTAATGTTTCACAGCTGTAAGTGCTTGAAAAGCCTGGAAAATGCACCTTGAAAATGCTTGAAAAGGCTTGAATTTGACTTTGGAATAAGTGTAAGGAACCCTGCACTTAGACCAGGTCCTGACTAGAAACTACTATACCTAGACTATCAAAATCTGGACTGGAGTACCCAGAGGGTCTAAGATTCTTTATAACACAGTTTGAGATTTGTGAAACCTAATTCTATTTGTGAAAATAAAAAAAAAGGGAGATTTTCAGTGCTGTTTTCACATCTTGACCACATTGGACAGGTCTAATTAACCTAAAAATCTAAAAATGTGTTGGTATTGTGACAGTTAGATCATTACAGGCCAGTGTTTCCCTTTATCTGCTATACTCGCTATGATAGGAGTGCACTACGAAGTGAATGGAGTCTTTCAGAGCCTGTACACAGTTCAGATCATCCAGTGTAAAGCTATACTGTAGCATTAGTAATCATTTCTATGTCAAAAAAGTATAAACAGCAATCAATATCAAAACTTGCTAAACCATGCTCATGTCTTTATTATATTTGTGTTGCAATAGGTCATGCCACAGTCTGACAAGCATAGCTTGTTTAAGATTCAAAATGCAGCCCCAACTTCAATCCATAAAGCATCCAAATATATATCTGTGGCAGTGCTCATTAGTAGCCGCCATCCCATGCAAGTTTTAAATATACTGGGACCCCCAGAAGGCGCGTTAACTGGTGAGTACATGTACAGGATTATCAGGGCCTATTTGCTTCATTTACATTATTTAGTGGGTTTGAGTAGAGTACTTTTAGAATTCTAAAGTGTATTTTGAAAATGTATTGAAACAAAAAAAAGTCTCCATAACCTAACTTTCTACGAATAATAAAAGAATTTTTTAAGATAGACTATATACATGTTCTGAAGCACGTGGCCCTCTGAGAAGCTCCGACACAACATTCAATAGCTTTAGCCGCAGAAGGCTGCTGGCTCTGGTGGAGGCTGCCACAGCTTCTGTGCCCCTGATGTGAGCTACATTCATCTTCTTTTGAGTATTGTGGTGTTCCAGTCCGTGCATTACAATCATAATAGCGAACACCAAGAAAAATGTGATGCCACTAGTTAACTACTTCCTGAGTGGCTGCTTAATATTTTTGTAACTATGTTAACATGTCAGAGCTTTGCAGCTGCACGTAGTTATACTCTAAGAACTTTATGTCACTAGTACTGGTCCAGGGGTCACTAGTTCTTCAAAAGCTTACAAGTTGGACTTTGTGCTACTAGTGCTTCTCCTGGCATAACTAGTAGGCTTATGTGCAACTAGTCGGACAAAAGTGCACTAGTTCTGAAAAAGAGTGATCTATGTAATGTTTTATTTAACTATAAAGCAGAGTCGTAACAAGTGAGAGAGAGAGAGAGAGAGAGAGAGACGGGATGAAGTGATGCACCCATCGTGCTACCGTACAAGCCTGTGGGGGCAGTATTATGGTCTGGGGCAGCTGCAGTTAGTCAGGTCTAAGTTCAGGTCACGTTCCAAAGAATGAGGTCAGCGACACCTGAAATACTGAGACGGTCTTTCATCAATGGAGTTTTTCTTCCTGATGACGGACATATTCCAAGAGGACAATGCCAGGGGGGCTCACATTGTGAATGAGTGCTTCAGGGAGGAGGAAACAACCTTTCTACACATGGAAGTCCAGACCTCAGCCCCATTGAGAGTCTTTGGGATGTGCTGGAGAAGACTTTGCGCAGCGGTGCGACTCTCAAATCATAAATACAAGATCTTGGTGGAAAATGAATGCAACTCAGGACAGAAATACATTTTGTGTCATTGCAGAAGCTTATTAATATATATATTAAATATTAGTATGCAACTTTTCTTTTGGAAAGGGCAAAAAAAATGTATATTTACAACCATCTTAATTGATGGAGAACAGTCTGTAGTACCCTTCGCTGTGTTTGTTCAAACTGATCAGAGAGCAGCTTAGGTGCTTCCTTCCACACATCGACACACTCCGGTTCTTGTTTCATGTCCTCTTTAAGAACCACACGTTTGATGAAGAGTGTAGAGTGAAGAACTGTGGGCCTGATGAATAAATGGGCATCAACCTTCTGATTATTATTTACGTCCATCCATCCTCCGAGGCCGGCAGGATGAATGAAGCTTGTAGAAGTTCCTAATGAACTCTGAGAGGACGAGACAGACGGATGGAGAGAGGGAAGCTGGAGGTGAAGGAACGAATCACTCCTTCCTGTTCAAAAGCTTTAGATAATAGCAGGCTGCAGATCCATCACAGGAAGGTGTGGGGGGGCCGACAGCAGATTTAACATCATGAAGTGGTCAGCCATGTTTGGTGGATCAGATATTTTACACTTCAGTGTGACGGCAGTTAATGTAATCTTTAACCCACTATGCAGTATCATCCGAAAAATTCAAATGTATTGTATCTTCTGGAAGTGAAATATCACCTGAAAAAACAGTTGCTTAATTTATGCGTGCGTATGTAAAACATTACCTGTTTTTTTCCCTCCTGCAGATCGTGGGTCCAGCAGATGGGTCGAACTACATCGTGGATTATTACGGCGCCCGGCTGACCCGCCTGTCCATCACCAACCAAACCTACAGGAAGCCACATCTGTCTCTGTGAAAACAGCTTCACACACTGTGAGTTCATTTCATTTCATTTCAAACCTTTATTTATGCAGGTGAATCCCATTGAGATCATTGATCTCTTTTTCAAGGGTGACCTGCACTGCAGTGAGTTCACTGGTGAGTTTAGAGTATTAGGTTATGCTCTCAAACATTAAAAGTTTGCTTAATGTTGGCTGTATGGATTTCTTTTCTGCATACAAACATCTCGTCAATATAATGTTAAACTAAGAAAAGCAGGACATCTTCATAATTGTGAGGCTAAAAACAGGCAAGATATTTTGGAAAATAACATAGCTGTGACGATACATCGGTTTACAAAATAGATGCTTGTACATATATAGAAACAGTCAGTTTCCAGAACATCACAGTCTCCAGACAGATCATAAGAACACATTTTAAGAAAAATATCAAAACCAACACTTGATTAAGAAAGTACAAGTTAAACTTCACAGTTCAAGGTCACACACAAACACACACACACACACACACACACACACACACACACACACACACACACACACACACACACACACACACACACACACACACTTCCCCTGTGGGATTGAGCTGTTTAATATCAGAGTGTAAATTCAACATGAGGAAAGTTTCTCAGGGAATAAAAGAGTGACACTGAATAAAATCTAATCCAGTTTTGACTTCTTGAAGGCAGCGTTACTACAGCGGGGGAAAGGAGGGCTTTCAATCAAATACTCTACTTCAGTACAATGTTTGTACATGCACCGAACTTGAGTATTTCCAGTTTAAGCTACTTTATACTTACTCTAGTTCCACAAAGAGAACACAATAAGATAGTATGGAATATAATGATAATACAGTAGCATTACTATCACAGGTGCCATGTCACTAAAGGGTTAACAACAGGACTTGGTGTTTTTACAGTGTGCTATCGCTACCTTTAATAGAAGGTGTTCATTAAAATGTTATTTGAAATATAAAAATGTATTCAGCATTCTATTCAGTGCTAGATATGTAATATTATATTACTTGTATTCTTTTACTCTGTGCATATTAATTATTGATACAATAATTCAAATAGAAATGTACAATATTAAAACTAAAAATTGTCATGAAATGAAAGATTTCAGTAAAACATAAAGATGAATAAAAAAGGGAAACGTAATTATATAAATATCTGATTTTAAAACAGAATTTTGAAAAATAATCTTAAAATGTTTAATTTGTTCTTCCTTCAGGCCCGTCATAAATACAGAGAAAACTGCATACAACGGAGGATCCCCTTAACTTCTTCCACATCCACAGTTCAAGAATGAATGTGATATTTATTCAAACCTTCAGCCACCTGACTGAAGACATTTCAAGCAGCATTCGTCTGGCTCCGCATGTTTTCAGATTCATCCATCAAATGTTAGATTGATCAGTACTATAAGCCATTCGTTTCTTCAAGCATAATTACTGTGTTTCCACCTCTTCTGTAGAGTACGGTGTTAAACTAACAATATCAAGTCTCTCTGGGTCACATTTATATCACACCAGCTGGTCATTTATTTAAATGTGTTGTACTATATTGTGATGTTTCTTTGCTGTTATGTAACAATGTTTTTCTATGAGAACAGACATTGTAAATAAAGTTTATTTTTGCTTTCCGTCTATATTTGACTCTTTATTAAATAACACAATTGTTGAAGTCCCACAGCTGAGGATGTGATTTGTTTAAGGGTTTAAGAGGGTTTTATCTTTTTTTAATTTTAGTCATTTTTGTATTGGAACCACTTAGATATTTGATGTGTTTGTTACTTGTTTTTTTACTGTTTAAAGGTCCCCTATTCTACTCTTTTTCCACAATATACTACAGGTCTCAGATACATACAGAACATGTTTCTGAAGTGTTTGGCTGAAACACCAAACACTTCATTGTAGCATCCCATAATCCCCTCTGTTTCAGCCCTGTTCCAAAAGTGCAGATTCTGGGTCTGTAGCTTTAAATGCTAATGAGCTGCTGCTGGCCACGCCCCTCTGAGAGATGATTGGTTCAAAAACATAATGGTGCTCTAGGAGGAGATTCAGGTGATAAGGTGGTTGGTTACCTTTGTTGGTGATTGGCTAATGGTTAAACAAGCCAAACAAACATTGTGACATCAAAAAGTGGCCAAAATCTAATCTTCAGTCTTTGTTCCTGAAACAGTCAGAGCACAGAGGGGACACATACTGTATATATGTGTAAAAGACATGAAAAAGTTGATTTTGTATAATAGGTGACTGTGGTTAGGACGCCGGCTGCTGGAGTGATGGGAGTGGCTCAGCGGGGGACCAGACAGCTGATCAGAATCAGGTAATCAGTTACTCAATGAAAGCATCTGGTAACCATGGTTCTGGGCTCTTGCAGTAGGCTGGGTCCTGGGTGGAGGACTGTCACTCGCCCAGCCACCTCGCGAAATAGAGGAGCAGTCCGGGCTTCATGGGAGCCCTTTTTTGTGTTGACACTCAGCCTGAAATAAACTCTGCTTGTTTGCCAAACCGTTCCATCCGTCATATTTTATCCCTCTCGTGAGCTGGAACGCTCACAGTGACCTTTAAATGTTTGACAGTAGGTTACAAAACACAAAACATGTATAGATCAACTCTAGATAATTCAGCACCTGCTCTTCAAACTGCTCCATTACTCAATTATTCAACAAAGTTTTACACAATGCATATCTGCTGATAGTCCTTGTGAATTCCTGGGAAAACCCTTGGAGGTATATTTTTTTTAATCACTTTTTTTGGATCACTATCAACACGTTACTGATGCGATACACAGTCCTAACAGCTTCTCCCTCTCCACTGATAGACGGGTTGTAGTAACAAGGCAACCAGGCCCGGTTCCAGAACAAAATGACTCAGGGTGCATCTGAGATTAGAGAGGGTGCAGTGGTAAAGTGCTATTTTTATAAGTGGGGAGTGGACCTAACACCCTCTAGGGGGGTCCGGGGGCATGCTCCCCCGGGAAGATTTTTTTTTTAAATATTGAAGTTAAATGCATCAATCTGGTGCACTTTGAGAGCAAAATGAAGAGATATATGGATACCTCAACATCCATATGAAAC
>NW_011352061.1:145911-153171 GCF_000735185.1 Notothenia coriiceps
GACGACAGCGGTTTAACTTGTTTTTTGGTGTGTGTGGTTGTGGTGTGGTTGTGTGGTATGTGTGTTGGTGTGTGTGTGGTGTTGTTTGTGTGGTGTGTGTGTGGTGTGTGTGTGTTGTGTGTGTGTGGTGTCTGTGTGGTGTGTGTGGTGTGGTGTGTGTGGTGTGTGTCACCCTCGTAAATCAGTCACATAATATCAGCGAAAGACTGGTACCGGAGGAGCTAGTAATCCGAGGAGGGGAGCCACCTTTTTTGAGGGTCCTGAGGGGGGCGCCTCAACTACCACTACTGTACTCAAAGGACATCGACCGTCCTACGACGGCAGGTTAGTACAACGGCCAGGGGAGGGTACACCTCGGGGGCACCTACATTGGTATGCCCGAAGTCGCAAGAGGGAGCAACTAAGACGTTTCGCCCTCTTTTACTTCTGTATATTCAAGAACAACGACACTACTATTTGCGTTTTTATGATTTTCTCATTTTATCTGGATGTTACTTATGAGTGTTGTTACTTAATACGTCTATGTGTTTTTTGGTTATGTCCAGATTATGAAACCACCCCGTTTTTCCAAAGAGGGGCAACATAAATATATCTGAAAATCAGCGGTAGTCGTGGCCCGTGACGGGTTTGGGATTCAGTTTATGGACTTCGCTACCCGACCTATTACAATATTCATTACCGACTAAAAACCCAAACAGGAGACGTACAAAACCGTGTGTCGACGTAACTTCGTTGTTAGGTTTACCCCTTTCACTTGTTCCCTGCTACGGTGTCTATGTGTCCCCTGACTTTCTGTGTGTATCCGCTGCGTAAAGTCAGCATACATGTTTAACCCGTACACCACCGAAAATAATTTCTAGTATGTAGAAGCTGAGAGCGCGGTCCGATGGTCACCAAATTTGCTTCGTGCCTCCCGTATATCAACGCATCCTTTGTACTCGTTGCAATTATTAACTCATACATGAGTTCGTTTCCGTTGGGGGCGCGACGTACAGGGGGATTCTGTGTTACTCCTTTTATTCGACTGAACAGAGTAAGTGTCCCTAGCTATAATTCTCCCTATCTACCACAACCTCTATATCGAAAAGACCGTCTAAACTATTTCTGAAAAGATTCGACCGAGAGATGATATAAGGAAGGGGAGGGACGACGAGGTAAACAAGAACAAACAATTAAACCGTCCCTTCGCCACGTAACCGGTCACTTAGGGAACAACTACTACGGTAGAGATCTAAACACTAATCCGCAGGCCCCACTAATTCATTACACAGTCCACCAAGCTATATACGTAATTCTCACCCAGTAACGTACTGTCCTTCCTAACTTCCTCTTTCTATATTTAGGAGCCCACCCCTCCAATCCGTTATTTAGCTCCGTAGTTCCTTGCAGAAAAGGTCGTAGTTAACTGAGAATTAAAAATGTCTTTTACGTTTACAGAGAGACCGACGACAGGGAGGGGTTAGGTTACCGGGCTCGAGAGGAGTACCGTGCGCTCGTTCACTTCGCCCGAACCCCAACGGACCTTCGTTGTCCGGGGACTCTCTTCGGAATAGTGCGCCGGCAATATAACGACGGGTAGGTCCGACAACCTGCAGCGGGATTTTTTGTCGTTTTACAGAGCCGCCCCTTTTACTCCCGTAGACGACTTCCTTTTCACACGGTTGACTCTCCCCTTTTCGGGACCGGGTCCGTGCCGCTATAAGTCAATTGACAGTGCAAGAACACAATACATCACCCTTATAAATTTACACCTATAATACATAATACTTATAGTTTACACAACATAGTATTACAAAGGTCATTCTATCACTTCGCACATTTTGATCCACCCTTTGAACTTTACCTGAGATCTTTTCAGTCCTACCAACTGTTAATCAGTGTTTGCTACTGTGGTGTAAACTTTTGTACCGGCGAAAACGTTAATAATGGAGGTAGCGGTTTAAAGTACACCGACCATTCACCTGACTTATTGGGATCGGTTACTCGAACCCCTTAATAGCGTTAGAGATTGGACGGTTCACTTTTTAAACTAGACCTAAGACAGGTAAACCATTTGTATCTTTCGTCCTCATCCCGAATTGGTACGAGCTATTGTCGTCTTTCCCGCGCATACTTATATTATCTATACTTGAACCCTTCTTAATCTGTTTTCCACTACATTTTTTATCTTTGATAGCTTGTATCATTCTCATACAGCAGATATATAATGCAGCAGGTTAATACACATGCACGCACGCACACACACACACACACACACGCTATTCTTGCTGTTGATTGCATCTGTGGGTGTTTGGGTTTTCTGCCTCCAGCTATATGGGTTTTCTTTCTCGCGGTGCCAATCAGGTGCTCCTGGCATTTTGCGAGATCATTTGTATTTTTCTGCATTCTTCGCTTTATTTCAAATGCTTGTATTCAAATGTAGCCTCAAATGACTCCTAAAGCATAAACTAATCACATGCAAATTAGGTTTGGACTTACACTTTTAGACTTTCCAATTACTTTAATCATTGTGCAGCATCAAACAGCCTCGAAAATTCCACGCTGGGAAAATGGATCTGTAGCGATGGAGCCGGTATCTGCGACGCAGCGCTGTGCATCTTATTTAGCTCCCTCTGTAAGATGAAAGTGCTTTCTGGCTCACACAGGGATACTTTATCTTGCCTTTGACATGAAGGTTTGGGTTCTGAATGTCTGTTGCCCGAGACAGAGTCGGGGAGGAGGCGGATAACATCTCACATTTTGAAGGAAAGAGTTTGGGAGCGTTGCTATCTCCTGACACAACGGAGCCACCAGCTGAAGACATTTAAAAATTGAAGGCAGTATATGTTTTGCTCATTCTAAGTGTAACAGAAAACAAACCTGTGTTACTATTGATACAGTCTCATCTTTGGTGGTCTATTGGAACTCCCGGCTGTACATTGAAGTCTTTTGTTGTGCTGTTTGAGACCAGCTTGTATATGAAGGGTAAAGACAGTGTGAATTCTCAACTAAGAGCTTGAAATGTTGCTCGAAACACTTTTAGAACTGTAGTGTGTTTACATGAGGCTTATCTTGTTCAGGAATATATTCAGGACATGCTGTTTAGAGAAACTAGCTATTGATATTCCCTGTGTAGGCTCTATACATTGACTATAGATATACACACAATAGTTTATTCCGGTTTCTGAAAATGCAGAACATTTAAACGGATTTCCAGTCAATGTTAGCACTATCACACATCAAAGCTCCTTCTCAATCCTGGAGTTTGCCATGAGCTTGGGCCTTGTTGACTTTTCTCTTCTGGTATAATGAATAGTTTTGTGTGATGGCCTCTTTCTCAAGATACTTTCTCAAATATCCTCTAGGCCAACAGGCCTCCTAGGAATGTAAACAGGCTCTTGCAGCACAGATGTTAGACCAGATTATTTAATCACGTATTGAATATAGATACCAAACCTTAAGCTTTTATAACCTCCAAATTGTTCTATAATGACTCAAACAAGCATTTCCCGATTTAATATCAAAACGATATCAAGAATGTGTGTGATCATACAACATGCTTAAAGTTAAGAAAGGATAGGTGATGGTTAGAGAAAGTGCATTGATTGTCAGAAGGAAACAGGAGACTGTGAGGGTGTGATTTGAAGTAGTTCTCATCCGTTTGTCCCTCTGTGAACTCAAAGTCACCGGACTCCATTCTGAGTCATAAATCTCACAGCCACTAGAGAGCTTTGCCACATGAACATAAACAGATGCCATTTTTGGACCATTGGCTGGAACATCTCACGCTGCCATTTGTCTCAATTTAAGCACTGCTGCCATATTGCTGGAGCACGACTTCATAGACAATATGGAAAAGGCCTGTTGTTAATTTCTAAAAATGGCGCTGCTTCTGAGGATATTAACCCTTATAAAGCACATGTTATTTATCAGCCTACATGGATATGATCACAATCCTGATGTGGTCCATTGTTGAAGTGAAGCTACTCTACACCCTTATGCTTATTGCTGCTACCTTTACTGCACTCTGCTCTGCTTACCATTCGTTATGAGGCCAGGCTGTCTGCACCAGGCGCTATATTTAGTTGCCTGAGAGCCGGGGGGGGAGAAAGGTGTTCTGGAAAAGTGTGCACCGCAGAGAGGAGAAAGGAGATGAAGCGGGAGACAGAGGGACGGAGAGAAAGAATGCAGATGAGGACTCAGATAGGAACGGAGAGAACAGCAGAGTGACAACGTAAAAAATAGCGATCTTGTCAGGCTGCAGATTCTGATGTAAAATCGCGTCCGTCCACCCAACAAAGTGACAGAAAAAGAGTGTTCCGTCTCCACTAATTGACTTACAGAAGATTCACCCTGTGTGCTGGTAATAAATTGTCGCAGTCACTGGAGGGGAAGCCATCTGTGCGTGGAGAAGTGACAACACTTAAGCCTGTGAGCCAACACAGCGGCGAGCAAACTGAACCGGACTCACTGCTGCTGGTCGCTCCCTTTGGTACCATTCTGCATAAAGCACTACTTTCAACTAGAAGAGTCTGTCCCTACACTGTAAAATGTTTGGCTGTAAAATTACAGTAAATTACTGGCTACTAGTTGCATGGATTTCACAGTAATTTACTATACATATTTCACAGTAATTTAATGTAAATATTTCACAGTAATTTACTGTAGATATTTTACAGTAAATTAGAATAAAAGTAAAACTAAATACTGTGACTTTACAGTTGCCATGCCCATGGAATTACTGTGATATAGCAGTACAGAGCTGTGGTATTATGGTACCTTGCTGTACATAAATTACAGTAATCACCTGCCTTTTCACGCGTTTACTGTAGAAGTAATGCAACACAGTAGCCAGTAATTTACTGTAAATATAAAAATGTAAATAATACGATAATATATTGTACATCTGACTAGTTAACTGGGATTGTACCGTAACTACACAATTCAGTCAGCTCAATCAACAAAGAAAAACAAAGAAAATGCCCATTTTAACTTTGTCTTACTCCATTGAAGTGCAAAGTGCATTTCACAGTGTCTTGGACATGTTACGGCCCCAACCTCTACTCCGCGGTAGTAGCTCGTGCTGAGACCCGCAACATAAAAGCAGTGGCGTTGCGCAATATTTCGGGGCTCCCCCGCAGGTCGGACCATGGGGCCCCGCCCCCTCCCCTAAATCAATAATAGAGTGACATGGGATAGACATCGCGGCCTCTTTTTTAAATGTTTGTTTTTTCAGGCATCTTTTGTAAACAGTATAGGTCAGTAGGAACTTTCTGTATAAAGATACATCTGATTTAAACAGTATAGGGTCAGTAGGAACTTTCTGTATACAGATACATCTGATTTAAACAGTAGGGTCAGTAGGAACTTTCTGTATAATATACATCTGATTTAAACAGTAAGGTCAGTAGGAACTGTATAATAATATACATATATTTTTTGTAACATGAAGGTATATTGTAGAACGTTATAGCCTATCATCATTGGAGTTCACACAACGGAACGGTTCACATATATATAAAATTCTGTATAAAAGAAAAGAAGCCTACAAAAAACAAACAAATAAAACACATCCTAGGCTACATAGAGGATGCAATCAGGAGCTGCTTTGTAGGCCTATTATTCTCCTGGCATTCTTCTGCGCAAAGTCCTGTATAACAGTCTTTAAATCTATACTGCGCGCGCGTCGGCTCTCAATACTAAGGACTGCTAACCCAGACAGTCTCTCTAGCGACATTGTGCTCCTCAAATATGTCTTTATTAATTTAAGTTTTGAGAAAGATCTCTCAGCACTGGCAACAGTCACGGGTATAGTTAAAAACAATTTCAGTGCTGTGGCAACATCGGGGATACTTGGCAAAATGGACTGATTTTCAATGAGCAGGGTTTGTGCAAGGTCTTTGATTGTTCCACGCTCAATCTTCTTTATAGTAGGCCTAAGAGCATTACGGAGGGACAGGATCTGGAAAGGAAACTCGGCTGACAGGTCGTCTTTATGCTGGCCTGATAAAGCACTTGCGGACTCAGACAGATCCTTGTCTGTTGCGCGCAAAAGTTTGCGGGGAAGCAGAAGAGAAAATCGCTGTGCAACTTCGCTCATTCCAACAAATCGATTTTTGAGTTGGGCAACGAC
This sequence comes from Notothenia coriiceps, assembly GCF_000735185.1. Classification (NCBI taxonomy): domain Eukaryota; kingdom Metazoa; phylum Chordata; class Actinopteri; order Perciformes; family Nototheniidae; genus Notothenia; species Notothenia coriiceps. The sequence continues at coordinate 152,024 of NW_011352061.1, forward strand.
AATATCGATATTTGCGTAAAATACCGCCACTCTAAAATGCTCCCCTGGGTCTTGGAGCCGCTGGTCCTCGCAAACCTCTGAAAAGTGCCTCTTTGTGCGCCTTGCGCGTCTGTCTTTGAAGAGACTGTGGACACCCCATGAGGATGCCAGGTCTTGCGCGTGCGCTTTTAAGCCATCAAACTCTCCTCGGAGTTGGGCAAGTGTATCGGTTGCGTTACCAAGCATTGCTGTCGCCTGTAAGAGGTCCACGTCTTTGCGCTGGAGAGCTTGGGACACAATGTTGACTGTTTCAAGGACCTTGCCCTGTATTACAGTCATTAAAACAAACTCAAAGCTCTCCATGGCCTTTTTCAAGCCAATCGCCTCGGCACGTTCCTCGCTTTTTTTGGAGAGCAAGTCTATCTTAGTTAGCGCTTGCATAATGTCAGCATAACGGAACCGCAATGATTGGACGGCGTCTTGTCTTGATGCCCATCGTGTCGGGCATAGTCTCTTCAGTGTAGGCTGGACAGCCTTGGGCACTGAGAGGTGTGTTTCCAAAAGCTCCCATCGTTTGACGCTTCCACTAAAGAATACATATAGCCTTTCAACAGTGTCGTAGAAGTCTTTTATCTCAGGTATATTTTGGCATGCGTCATTGAGTACAAGGTTTAAATTGTGCGCAGCACAATGAATGTACACTGCGTTGGGCTCTTTATCCCTTATGCGTTTTTGTACACCGGAGTAGACACCACTCATATTGCTAGCCCCGTCATATCCCTGTCCGCGGCACTTCCCAAGTAGTATCCCCTTTCTCTCCATCGATTCGAGAATTTCTCTCTCTAGACCTGCAGCAGTTTGGTCTGTGACTGCATGGAAGCCCAAAAAACTTTCGTTTATTTTCACCTCTGTAGGGTTTCCATTTTCATCATTTGCTATAGTAACATATCTGAACAATTGACTCCGTTGGTCTACTTTTGAAATGTCCTGGGTAGTATCCATTATAATCGAATAGCATTCTGCATTCTGTATGTCTGTAATGATTGTGTCCTGCACTTTTTTCGATAGCAATGAAATTATTTCGTTTTGAGTTTGAGGACTTAGGTAGTTCACCTTCTTTTCGCTTTCAATAAGCCTTTGCAGAACTGGATCATAACGCGCCATAAATT
>NW_011352061.1:153201-155938 GCF_000735185.1 Notothenia coriiceps
CGGGTGCGCGCGGACTCCGTAACAGCGCGTGGTGAGACCGTGAACGACTCCTCGGTGTGTCTCCCGTTAAGGCGGGTGCACGCGAGTGACCAGTCGGCTTGGGTGGTTTGAGCGCGGCGAAGACGAGAGCCTTGTCTTCGCAACGGGGACAGCGTGAAACCGCGGACAGGACTCCAGTTGCGCAGACGGCGAGGAGAAGAATGAGACGCCACGAGCGGTGTTGATGGGGGTGTGCCGTAACGGACGCACAGAAACAGGACATGTCAGCCCCTTCTGGAGTAGCTTACTTGTACACTCCGCCTAGTGCCGTATAGGGTGAGGCGTGGGCGCGTGACGTCCAGACTGGTGCGGAAGCAGCCGAGAGGGAGTAGTCGGCTACAAGCCCCCGTAGAGGGCACCAGACGCATCTCGCAGAAAGGCGGACACGACCTCCATTTCACCAGGAGTGCCTGGGGCGTCCCTTTACTGGTTAATCACGTTCGTAACGTTTAGTTCCCGAAGACACAGTCATTCCTCCTTCTTGTAAGGCGGACGCAGCTGCCGTTGTAGGAAGTTGAGGCCGTGGTTCACGTTCAGCGAGTGGAGTGTACGTGGGTGCTTCTTCTTCTTTATTGTTTTAACACTTAACAAAAATAAATGTAAATGTTATGGCGTTAGCGTTACGTACAAGCACCAACAATCTCACAATCCAAGAGGAGCAGGCAGCAGACACCCGTCTAATTTTTAGTAATCAAAGTACCTTCAGTGCAGTGGATATGTCTGCGCTAATCTGTAGTGGTCATTGTATCCGGATTTTGTTTGGAGGATTTCTATTATTGTGGAAGCGAGCCTTGTAAGAATGGAGTAAACTGTAAAAATATCTACTTGGTTAACTTGCATTTCTTTATTTACCAGCTCAATTGGGTATAGCTTATCCACAGGTCGGGGACGATGTGGAGTGTGTAAGAGTAGCAAGTATGGAAAGAATGACGGAATTCTATGTGCGGTAGAATGGGAGCATAGGTAGTCTGAGGGTGTTAACCTTGGACAAAAGACGAGAACGGCGCGGAGTGTGTTCTTTTGTGGTTGTGGATAGTGTAAGTAGGAGTAGGGGGACAGGGGTGTTCATGACACTCCCTACCTTAGTAATTTAACTTGATATTTCATTTGTTCCATGGTACACTTAGAAGATGCAGTGTCTCTGTCGATTACCTCGTCGCTCAAGAGACGGTCGCGCCACTGAAACAATAGATCAAGTTTATAAGGTTTGATCTAATGAGGTGGGACTGTGTGGTTAGAAATCAAGGTAACCACTTTGCAAATACGACGAACTATGATTAATCTGAATAGTATATTCGGCGTACAAAAGTTATCCTACATTAATGTAAAGAAACTTGAATACAAGGTGCGCCAGAAAAGTCGTCGGGCGTAGAGATTTGGCCAGGCTTATGTCAGTGATGGTAGTAAATGTAAGAGGTGGGTACTGTAGGGCCTGTTTTTTGACTTATTGCAGGCGAATGGAGTACTGGTGCGTTGGTCTGAGAGGAAACCTTTTGTAGCCAGGCCCTTGCTATTTATGTTCGTGCAAAGTACGATTCTGGAGACCGACGTTGGGCCTCGTTCGTGTTTGGTACGGCGCATGCGATGAGTCATCGCGATCGAAATCGATTGCAATCGATTGCTTTGCTTGACGCTGCATTTTTAACCTTTTGGTGACCATTAATTTAATTAAATATTAAGTACAGTTTTGATGCCACAATTTTGCTGTTAAAAGTTTACGGTCTAAGATTACCAAGTGCTATTATTCTATTATTGTTCTTACTTGATTTTTACCGTTTCATGAATACGAAAAGTTCTTTCTTGTGTCCCTTGTTGAAATGCGCCATCTCACAAATGCTACAAGCCGCATTACTGCATTTGCCGAGCTGTAAAGACATCAGGATAAGTCGGTGGCCATTGTTGGTCGGCAAAAGTCTGTGCATTTGAGAAGTTATAGGGTCACCCCATGACGACTACATAAATTACAGCATCTTGGTTTTGCACGAAGATAGAGAATGAAACACAGTTGGTCTGGAATAAAGCTCGATAAAGGTTTTGGGATGAGCCTTTTTTACCGTAACGAAATAACTCCTTCCTTATGGCCTTCACGACTTTTCACGATGAATGAAGGCGCCAAAATGTTCTGCACTGCATGTGAGCGCCAAGACATATTGCCCGGTACGTTTCGGACTTCCCGGTAAGTTTTCCCTACCCCCTTCCCTTCTACGAAAAGTTTTCTCAAGATATTTTTTGTAGTATTTAACCTACTTTACTTAAGGCGCGTCCCGATTACAAGAGTTTTTGATGGCGGAGGGATACCGTCTGGGCCGTGACATGACACTCGTCACGGCACGACAAGCCAACTGTCTGGCAGCGGGTGAGTGGAGGTGGTTTCCACACCTCTTATCCTTATTTACTAACCGTCCCAGGAGAGTATCTCGGTGCTAATTTGCCTGGTTGTTCTTAAATCAGTGTGCTTAAGAGAGCGAAGTAAACCGGTAGTACACAGCACATAACTATACAGCCTTTTTATTAGACTGACTGGTAACTGGCGCATTTTATAGGTAGACTCAAATTCTCTCTCCACCCCAAAACCTTGGCTCCAGGATGGTCTTATTGACTACAATGGTGATTGTGACACGGAGGAGCGTTGAGAGACGAAAGGGCCCTAGTGTCTCTCTTTTATGCCACTAATATCTATTACCATTAAGGATAGGTG
>NW_011352061.1:155983-168619 GCF_000735185.1 Notothenia coriiceps
AAATTTTGGTGGGAAGGGAATGTAAACCTCTTAAGCTTTTGCCGTGAATTGTACCGACAGGTGACTGCATGAAGGCCCAGGTAAAGTGAACAATCCTTCCAAGGATTCGATTTACCTGATAACCTTCGTTGGGACCAGAAAGGGGTGCACCGAGGGCGGAGACCGGTCCACAAGGTTTAAGGTAAGTCGGAATCATATATATTTCCTTGACCTCCTCTTCCTTACAGAGCGGATAGGATTACGGCCCTCTGTGAGAGAATCTTAGTGGAGAATGGAGACCGTATAAAGAATCGTCTACACAAATACAAGAAGCGACACGTCCTGGACCATACGAGGTCCAAAAACGAGCCGAAATTAAAACAAAAAGGATGTCCCAAATATAAACCTAAAGACCAATCGCACGACACCCCTTACTAGACAGTATGCAGGCACCACACAGACCGAGCCCAAGGGAGGAAGATCAAAATACAAGGTAAACCCGTCAAGGAGGTCTGGAGAAAACAAAAGGCAAAGGCGAACACACGTCGTGTCAGCCGAGAGCTATAGTTATTTACGAGCAATGGTTCATGGGCACATAACGTAACAATCGAAAGTACAAGCCACAGTTGTGCTCGGTGGATGACCCTCATCTCCAACCCCCAGCATTGTTGTACAGGGTTCTGTGACACTTTAACATGAAACGTAGAAGTCACCTCATTATTTTTCAATTTACCCGTAAAAAGAAACAAAAAAGAAAACAACTAACTCGACTAACTAACACATCAATTACCATTTTTAGGGTCAATTGATCAGTTTAAAATTTTTTTATATAATACTAATAAATGAAACCATATAAATTGTCAGTTTTATTATGATCCATGACAAAACGTAATGAAGATGTCATTATCAGACTTTATCATTAATGACATTAGATACATGTCGTTTCCATGGTATTATGGTGTCATAACCTCCTTTAGCTTAGGAACCACTGGACCTCCCTAACCGAAAGGAGAGGAGAAAATGCTGCCCCACAATGCCTTGCAGCCGCAGCATTTGCGTCACACAACAGTCGGCCGTTCACGGAAACAAACGATTATGACGGAGAAATTATATCATGAAAGTTACGGTGCTTATTAAGCATTTTAAAACGTATGTGGTAAGTTGCCAAAGTGCTTGTTTTGAACGTTCATCAGTATTATAATCAAAAAGAGAAATATGAACGTTAGTTTTTACTGAAATGATCAAATAAAGTCAACATTTCACTGAGCTGTGTGGGGTTTGTTCAACTTTTAAAAGATGTTTGAATGGTGATATACACAGTGATAGGTGTTAAGGACTAACGTTTATAATAAATACATTTGTATTGATTTTAAGATATTTTCATACAATCATACGTATTGGGATCATTTGTATTAATGTGGACCGGAGGGAGAGGGTGACGAGCATACATTTCACTTTCCTTTTTTATTTCAATTACAACTTTGGTCATGAAGAATATGTTTCTCTGTTGTCCACGTTCATAAAGCATAAAACAACAGCATCAGAGCACGGTGCAGAGTCTCTAGATGAATCTCCTCGTTCTTATTATACATCCATGTAGTCCGCTGTATAGAACACTGTAGTTTCCATAGTTTCACCACACCACAGACGCACACAATGACGTCCGCTGGCGCATCATAAACACGTCAGATAGTGAAAGTGCATTCGGATTCTCTAAAGTAGCGCAGTCTCTTCTCCTAAGTCCTTTTTAATTCTCCTATCCACTATCCCTTAACCCCGTGACGTTTCACTCAGAGGTCAAGGAATAGGAGATAGGGTTAGAACTTAGGAGCTGATTTTTAAACTATCCGACCGCAACCCAGGTGCACCTGGGCAGAGGCGGAGCCAGGGGCAGACCAGGTGCACCTGCGCAGCAGGGAGACAGAAAAGAAAACAAGGAGGGGAGCAAATGTCTACACAGACATCCACTCGAAGTCAACAATTTTCTGAAGAATGTGCCAACATGGGGGTATAAATTGCCATGCCTCTTTTTAGCTTTCGAGCCCGTCTCAGGGTTAATGCCCAGGAAGCACCTGAAAACAATAAGCCGAGATAACAATTAAAATTTTACATAGATTTATATGTTGCATCGTTTATTTGAAGGCAGATGCAGCGGTGCCCTTTTCAATTTAAGTAAAACCTGCACCAAAGAAAGAAATTAGTATTTATTTATTTAAAGCCAAGCAAGAGCGATAAAAGCAAGAAAATCACTTAATTTGTTGTGTTATCACAGAGGATGGTCTGAATACAGTGAAATAATACAGTAACATGTTGTGAAATCCTGGTAATCATTTATCCTGTACATTCACAGTAATTAACTGTGCCTGCATTGATTTCACTGTGAAATTCAAAATTACATTATTATATTGTGAACATTACAGGTAAAGTCTGGAAAGTGGTAAAACAGTAATTTATTGTAAAATATTACAGCTAAATATTGTGAAATCATGGTAATATTTTACAGTGTAGATTCTGTTCTGTTATCGAGTGGATAAAAGCAAAACAATTTGTACTAAATATGTATTACCTGCTGCTCGCATTGTGGAGCCTCTCAGGTTGTATGTCCCTATTTTTCACAATTAGCTCATATGCTCGATCTGTTGCTGAGTTCTTTGTCTGTTGGGAAGGTGCTGAGGTCTGAGAGTGTGAAGCAGACATCTTGTGAACTCTGCAGGCAAGCAGCTCCAAGAGTGTGTGTCTGCAGGCAGATACATGTAAGAGGACTGTGAGCGGAGTGAGAGAAGTCATCAGACACTCGTCACCCTCAGACAGTACCCTCAGACACCCTGTCGGACAGCTGTCAGTGGCTGTATCACTTACACTGTTTCCCTCAGCTCTCACTTTCAAAGGCACCATTGTCTACACAGAGGGGACAACGGTGAGGGTAACTTCATCTCAATGTGGAACGTCTAGTTTTCTTTGTATTTCAATGGTCTGCAGCACCTTTCAGCTGGATTTTGAAACCATGCTGATCCTTCCTTCTAGGACACGAGGAGGCTGCTGCTGGCCAAGGTGCTCTCTCACGGCGTTTGCTTTACTCTCCACAAATAAGAAAATATTGTCCGTGCACACAGATCCATCACCAGAGGTGCCTCCCTGCCAGTGTGTATAGCAGCGCGCAAATCCCAGGGCGCAAAACATTAGCATGACCTTTCAAGGCCGACGTAAGACACCGAGGCAGTGGCGTGGAAATCGACAGGGCCAATAGGATCCCCCTCTTTGAGCAGAACGGCCCACTGGTTGCAGCCTCCACCATGCGGCGGGGCATCAGTGCGTACTGATTTGGGTTCCAGCATTAGAGGAACCAGGTTGAGGTCTCGGATTATACTGAGTGCCATCTGGCTCCAGGAAGCTGTCACATGAGCCAGAGTGACGGTGAGCTTCATTCTGCTGCGCCGCGATCTGTCAGATGGTACTCTCTATTTTCCCTCCTTCTAACCCCCCCCACGATGGGTGCCTGATAATGGTGTTGCCCTCTATTTGTTGCAACCCAGAACGAAACAAATCTCTGCAACCCATCTGGCTTTCAATGAGAGTTTGGATAGGTGACACATCCACAGTCCTTATTTCTGTGAATACATCAATGATCCATGGACATGTGCGCGTGTGTGTAAACGGTACATGTGTCTTAACCTTCAGATAAAGTGTGTGTTCTGAGTACAAAAGCAAAAAGAAAACACTTGAATTTAGCCTCGGCTGAACAGTAGATTACTATTTTAAAAACATTTATTGTTGTTTTCCTCCATTTCTCTTTGTGGGTCCACATTATAAAAGATTTGCTCCACAGCCAAGAAAGTATGAATGATTACAACCTTCTATACGTCCTTGAATAATCATACGGTATACTGTATGTGTAATAAGAATTGAAAACAATCAGAGCCTTTTAGCGTTCTGAGTTCCTTCCCACAACTGATATGAAATACCACACATTTGTTTAATTTCCCCTAAAATACAATTAAACACTAGTATTATAAACTTGTGATTGACATCCTTTATTAATTCCTTTTCCCTACGTACGTTGGAGTGACACATTCATCCCCCCTGCCCTTCATTATCCGTGTTGTTGTTGCCCTTTTATGATTCCTTTATTTCATTCTATTCTAGTCTGTTAGTGGCCTCTGTCGTCGCCCGAGGGCAGGCACTCATTTCCCAGCAGCCTCCTCTTCCTTCTTCTTCATGACTCCTGCGTCTCTGCAAGGACAGTCATGGCTGGGAGGGGGTCATTACCACTCCCAAATTCCTCCCCCCCTGGCGGTGGAGTGACGTGGAGAGCAGGAGGGAAATGTGCTGTCGCCAAAGCGGCCTCACGACGATCGTATCCGCTCCGTGGTGAGTCAGACTCTGAGGTGATGCCTTCTGACATGACACAGAAAGGCTCAAGTTCGCAGCTGCAGCTCTTAAACCTGCAAAACATGCTTTTGGTCGTGGCCGCCACACAAGATGAGTGAGGATGGGGGAGGAGGGAGAGGGGGAGTCATCTGTCGCTTTGGCAAAACAACACGACAAATGGTGCTCTGTGTGTGCTTTGGACATGTGTGCCACTGCCCCGTCCAATCAGCCTCTCCTCCGCCTGCATGTGACAGCACGTCTCACATTGACTACAGAAATGGTTCAATATGACTGCAGAGAGATGAGGTCATTCTCACATCTGTGTGTTAAGTATACGGAGCTGGAGTCGGGACATGGTTAATGTAGGAGCCTAAATGCTGTGTTTAATATTTAATAATTGTAATTTTTTGTTTAGAATCCATGGATTGTACTGAGATAATATCATCACTTCGGACAATTGTCAACTGGGTGTGGTTTCAGGGTTCTTACTCCAAAGTGGCCAAACTGGGGTACAACTCTTACGTTCTACTTCCTGATGTCATTTTAGCCGTTTAGACTTTTTATTGCGGTAAAAGTTATTTTCCCTCTTCATTAATTTGACTGAGTTGAGAGCGAGTTATCAGAGGCGGGGCTTCAGTAAAACTCAAGTGTGCACTCTCTATGGGTCCACATACAGGTACTTTCGGAGTCCACAGTTGCTCCACTTTTGGCTCCATGCTCCAGTGAGAGTTCCAGTTCTCTTAATACATCCATGGTTAAAAGCCACTAAGCCTAATTTGGCTGCAGAATGTGTGGAGCTATCACGTCCCTTACCTCCATTTTTATTAGAACTTGTTGGAAACCTTGTCCCTTTTAAACGTCTGCATATTCACGTTTTCTTTGCCAAGTGAAAACAAATTGGAGGGAAGGAAAAACATGGCTTCAAAACACTATGGAATGAGTACCGGCTGCGCAAACAATTTAATCCGGAGCATTTATTAGCTTTTGGAGCAGCTTTCTATACAGACTGTCATGTACAGAATGCAACAGATGCACTGCAGGGATTTGAGGGGCAGATGGTTTTTCCCTCGGAGGACATGGACGTCCCCATCGGCTTGAACCTGCACATGGACACGGGTGGGCTGTGGCGGATAAAAGACAAAAAAAAATGTTTGTGTTCCGGTCTGAGTTAAGCTATGATTCACAGCGGTCTTGTTGATACCCTGTCGCTTACATTATCTCAGAGAAGTTGTATGCCCTTCCCTTTGAGTAAATGCCATTTTAAGCAAAGGATAGTCAACATTATTGCCCACCGCATATTAACTTTCAGCCATTACAGTTTCTGAGACGGCGTGCCTGCTGCAATTGAAAAGCAGCGCAGCAGGTCTAGATGATGATGAAAGGGAACAGCAAATAGCTCAAATTGATGCTTTCACAAAACAAAACATAACAAAATATCTCCGGAACATCTAAATCCGAAACGGCTAAGTGGAGCAGAATGACAGCAAAGAGTCGTGGCGGCTTTTAATCTCTGACAGCAGTGTGTCAGGGGGTTGATTTGTTATTCTGCAGTTTATAGAGCTGCATCCTCCAGTCCATTTCCCACAATGCCTCTTGGGAGTGTATAAGTGACCCCTCGCAACATTTCTCTTCAATCACCTTCAAATAGAAAGGGACATTTCATTAGCACGCCCATGTGTAATTTTGTCAATATGTTTTTTTGAAGAGAATTGCCACTTACATTGTATGTGCTGTACACCACATAGAACATAAGTGCATCGATGTGTGTAGTTCTATAGCAGGGGTCATCAACCTTTTTTAGGATGAGAGCTACTTTCAAAAAATAAAACAAGTCGGGGGCTACTTTTACTCCTCTTTTTTTGCAGTGTATATATTTAGCACATTTTAACATTATTATATGCTTACCTCTAACCTTTGTGTGCTGTTTGGGTCTGTGGGACCCGTTTTCAGTGTTTACCAAAAGAAAATGAATGCAATTTAATTATTTTAACCTGTTTATTTGGGGGGGGGGGTCCGGGGGCATGCAACCCCGGGAAGATGTTTTTTTAAATGTTGAAGTGAAATGCATTAATCTGGTGCACTTTGAGCACAAAATGAATTTATGGATGCAGCACTCAACACTCGAATGGGAGCTGTATACTTTTCAATAATCCAAAAATCTTTAGAATATTATCACAACCAATAACAAATCATTTAAACTTGTTTATTCTTATCTTATGTTACCTAGTTAGCATTCTTTCTTTCTATTTATGCATATTTTACTAATCACTCCCCTTTTAAACTGTTTTTTTTACTGTCCTATCATTACAATGATTTCTTACTTTATCTATATTAAATAGATATTTTCTTCCCGACTGCAACGCTGATCCCGCAAATCAAGCGAGAACGTGATTGGTCGATATTCATTGTGGGGGTGGGGGGAGGAGGGGTGTTAGATAGATATAGAGTTGTAGTAAGCAGATAGAGTTCGCTATGATTGAGGTTTCGTTTATGCATATGGTAGATTATTTTTATTACATTTCCTTTTTTGTTTTGTGTATTTTTTACATTTTGAATTTGCTTGGCGAGCTATTTTTAGAACATGCCCCGCGGGCGGCTCACGTTGCCCCTGCGGGCGACAAAGTGCCTGCGGGCACCATGTTGGCTACCCCTGTTCGGGTCAAACAACGTTTAACTTCTCGTATCATTTAGAGGACTTTGTAACCACTATTCTATTTGTGGCTCTAAAAACACTTTACTCCGCCTGGCGTTAAATATATATTTATCCTGTGGTCAACCTTTCTATTCAGTATTTATTTTGTTGTCCCCATTCAGCCAGGATTCAGACATACCAGCTGACATGTCACATTAGCATTTTATTTTCAAAGCACGTTCATCTGCACAGTTTAAGATGTTACCGAGCCCGGCCCTGAATCTGACAACTGAGGTAACAGCCGTAATATGAAACACTGAACAGCATTGAAGAGAGATGACTGCTTTGACAGCTTTGTTCCAGACGACTCAAAGGTGAATATACAACTGTCAATGTGAAGTTCCAAAATCACACTTGCTGGCTGAAGAGCAGGTTGTGTGCACAAAAGGCTCAGTATACCTTTATTCAGCTCCTGCAGACAGTTAGTACATCAAAGGCAGCGCTTCCTTACACTGGCAGAAAGGCAAAAGCTTCCGTCAGAGGATATTACTGAGATTCTCTTATCTGCAGACTGTCATAGCTTGAATTTAAGAAGTATGGAAATGAGGAGAATGGAAAGAAAAGAGATGAAAATGGGCATTCAGTGTCATAGTTTAGGGATTATACAATCAACCATTGAACTGTACATATTCTTGGCAGACGCAAGGGACCGAAACATACTTGTGGTGACATCCATGTTCTGGTTTCCTGGCCATTTCTTCCTGTGGATAGTTCAGTTGTTGATGATTGGGTGTCAAAGTGAGACAGCTGTGCTCTACACTGTCATAGAGTTTGATAGCTGAAAAATGTTTCATAGATCTAAATCCTCAACAGTAAATGTCAGGTTTTGGTGTCAGAAACAAAGCTGCTGCTCGGCACTGACATTTAGCGATCACAGGGAGAAACCACAATAGGGGAAGAGATGCCAATCATCCACCAGGGTTGACTTAATGGAGTATAATGCACTGCAGTCACATGGCATGATATACTGGAAAGACACAAATGATATGCCAATGAAGGGGAGGAATTGCATTATCCTCTCTAAACCCAAATGGCTTCCATTACCTTGGTAACCCTAACCCCAGGTTGCCCTGATATAATTCCTAACTTGGGGTGTTAACCAGACGTCTATCCCAGTCTTGAAGCTCTTTGAGCAGCCACCAATGTGCTCCTGATGGTTATTACCCATAGTGCACAATATGCTCTACAGGGCGAGTAGCCAGCCTGTTTACCCCACCTCTATTGGCAATCTGTCCATCCGTGAACATAACACTGCTGCTGGCTTGTGACATTTGGGATTCTAGGACTTTGTTTCCTGGGTAGAAGAAGGCATTTGGACCTGCTCATGGTAGCAGTGACAGTGTCCTTATCCCACAATCTTTGGACAGCTGTTCAAGATGTGCGCCAAGGGTCTTTAAAAGGGGGGTATAGCAGTGTGCGTTGAACGGATTCAGAAACAGAATGCAAACAATCTGGGGCCAATTACATGAAGCAATTTGCTGGAACTGTTTAAAACATAACGGGCTCCAGAGTCTTTCTGCACACATATTTGTCGCTTATAGTATAAGTATGGGGTTTGTTCTTGATAGGGAAATATAAGTATTTTGCGAATATACCTGTGTCTTCAGTAAGTCTAGAAGCATGCACTGCATGGGCCAGCATAGGTAAGGAAGTTAACTTCCTGCAAGATGTAAAGGACGAAATTGTTAATACTACAAGAAGACACTTGAGTCCGATTTGATCTTTCCAATTGGCTGGACATTGGGGATTGGTAATTCAAGTTAAGGAAGATACCCCATCATGAGTCAACAGAAAAAGACCCACAAACAAGAACTTTCTTGCCAGAGCTGTGTTGAAGGTTAACTTTGTATTCTCTTGAGGAAACGCAGCGCTGCCTTTGCTCAGGCCTGCTTTGATCCAGTCTCCCATAATGATGGAGTACTCTGGCACTGACTGCAGCGTGGCAGACCACCAGAACGCACGATGCCTCGACACACAGCGCTCCACAAAAGGCTCACTTGCATGATATCTTTGGGGCAGAGTGCTCCCCAGATGCAAAACGGATTAAAGAATGATGTCGCTCAACAACTCGAGGGCAAAGAAAGAGAAGAGAAAGATGGCCGACCACTAAGCGGGCCAACGCTGCTTTGATGTTCTGAAGGCAGCAGCATGGAGGTGGCAGCTGCTGCTTCTCTACCTAATTAACCCATAGAAATCCTAATGCATTTGCATGAACCAGAGCTCCTCCACGCATAAAACTCAGGTTTTCCAGTCTGAAATAGCCACATTTTAATACATTACATTGACCTGTATGCATCAGCATTTTTGTGCATATTCCAGCAGTAATAAGCAACATATTTTACATTATATCTTAATATTGATATAGCAGCAATAAAGTACAGATCAAAGCGGCAAGTCTAGAGAACAGAATAAATTATCTCTGTAAAAATGCTGTTACAACGAATACTGAAGAATGGGACCACAATCAATCAAAAATAAATACTAACATAGTGTCAGAATATCCACAGTTTCAACATAACCTGCAGTTGTAATTAAAGTAATGGTTCTATGGAGCCGTTTTTCTATTGTTTTTATCACTCAAGTGCACGTGGATGGCATAATACACATCCCTGCAGCAATGTCATAAATCATAAATGATACTCCTCAATAACAGTGTTCTCTGATCTTCTACCCCTACGTTTAAAGTTTGGATATGTTTCAGAAACTGAAAGTGCTTGTGTAATAAAAGATGAGGACGTTTGGTGTGTAATAAAGTAAAGTAAAATGCCATCAAGCCATCCAACCAATCCTCTTCTTAAAAACAACAACATCAAGCATCTTTTCCAGAGGCATGCCAACACTACAATAAATGAGGGTGTTTTGAATTGACATTTGGTAAATGTCTGCACGTAGGGTACTTCACTTTATCCTTTACAGCTTTTTAACCAAGCTGATTGATATGCGTTCCTCTCAAAGTCCTACTGGCTGCCGTCGTAATGATCACAGCTGAGTGCGTTGGACTGCCGGCTGTGACAGGTGCGCTCCTCTGGGCTCCACCATATAATGGGACATCAGTCACTTAGAGCAGGGGATCGGCATTTCTAACTTGTAGTTCACTTTCAGAAGTTTCTCCTGTCTTCGATACAGATTGACTTATTATTTGTAAGTAGTCAAAGGTGTATTATTGAGCATGGATATACAGATTGAAGAGCTTTCTGTCTCAATGTGGTATCGGACCATTTCCTTATTCTAGTTGTGGTATTTAGTAAATGCACACATGTACACAAGATAATTTCATTACAGTCTTTGCTGTCTTTGTTCTGTTGTGCGGATATGTTTTTGTTTTTTTACATCTGGAGCCTCTATAGAAGTTTTGGAATGATGCTTTGAATGTCTGTCCTCATATTCAATGATATAGTTACCCTGATGAGTGTTTAGAAACCGTGTGGCCTCAACTATCTGATGCACAAAACTATTCGGTTCAGCATATTTATGAAAGAGACATATTTATAATATTTTATAGGAAAGCATTTCAAGGCTCAGCTCCGCCACAAGAAACCCATGAAAAAGGATGTTAGTGTTATGAGATATTCAGTAACTTTACAGGAGACTTTGCTGTTCCGTGTGATAATGGCAAAAGCAACAACTCATGTACGGTTGGAGCAAGGCTACTTATTCCCTTTCACATGGTAACTATGACAACCTCAGTGCTTTAAACAGAACAGAGCTCGCCACTCTGACAATTAAGATCCATTATTGAGGAGCGCAGTGAATCACTCGGAGCAGGTTTCTGGAGGCAAAGACTAAAAGTAACGCAGGCAATCATTCCTGCATATCACATTTCAATAATAGAGCATTGATTTCACATTTGGGGGGGGTGCTGTTTACGTCCATGTCAGCCTCCCTGTAGGAGCCGCTGTCTGAAGAGCCCGCTGCTCTTGACAAAGAGGATTAGCCGCTGCTTCAACATACTTGTTTGTTTGCTCACTATTGATTACTTATGTTTTGTTTGCCTCAGCAACGTGACCCACTTCTAAGACTTGCACTGAGGTGGTGGAAAGCAGCCCGAAAAATAAAAACAAGACAACGCTCCGTCACCAGTGGCCCCCAGGAGTCATCTTGATGTGTAATCGCGCGTATTGATTGTTTATTATATAGCATTTCTCCCCCTTGTCCCGCACATAAAGCTATCAGCGCTCCAACACGACACGGCTGCAATTTGATTTGGCTCCTCCAGAAGTGTTCAAACGCGTGCTGGTGCTCGGTTGAACAGAATGTCGGCTGCCGCTCCATTCCCCCTTGTTTAGCGGTGGAGGTCAGTTTTCTCATCTCCCCTGATTGATTTTCTGAAGTTAGAATGAACATCAGAACAACTGGAGCATTTTACGACCGGGTTTGACAGTAAAGATAGCGGCTGGAAAAACACCGGCTGTGCCGAGGTTAGATCTGAAAACTCAGCCGCCGTGTTTTTTTCTTCTGTTCCCCGCTGATCTCTGCTGGTGTTCCTCTGCACACCAGACAGTATTTATATTATTACTCTGCATGTCTCCCCCTGTCTCTTTGCTTCTTCTCCTTTTTATGGTCACGTCCATCAGTCTACAGCAGCCTGACCAAGAATGGTATAATATGGAGCGATCCTCTATGGAAGGTCATTAGGGCCAGAAAAAAAATACTTAAGGAGCTTTCTTTCCACACCAAAATGCTAAAACTAAAAACTGCTCAGTCCTATTGAATCCTTTTGAATATGATTGTTTATATATTTTTTATGAGATGTGCGCAAAAAAAGAACAAGAATTTTTTTGGACATGCATATGGAGGTAACAGGAGATCGGATACGTTCCTTTAACAACGATGGCTAGTAAGGTTGTAAGTTTTTTTTGTTGACATTTTACTTATCTTATTTTATCTTTTTATTGCACATCTGTACTTCTTATGTTTAAATAATACTTTATTTTATTTATCTTTTATATTTTATTCAATTCTACAACTGTCCCAAAACTTAATTTCCCCCGGGAAATGTAAAGTATTTCTCACTCCGATTCATAAAAGCTTATATTGCACTCGCCTTTATTGTCATTATATATAAAATACAATGAAATTCCGAATGCCGGTAACAGCGGTGCTTAAAATACACAATACACACATATACACAAGTATTTGCAAATTAAAAACAGAAAACAGGCAATACAAGACGAAAACAAGAATAAAGACAATTAAAGTGCTTTTGATTAATAAATAAAGCAGTTGGAAAAAATATGTTTTTGAGTTCATGATGTGGGTTGAGAGTCCCTGTTCAGAGTGTGTATGGCTTTGGGAAAGGTGGTCTGGGTCTCTATAGCTCTGTAGCTAGCAGCGTTTCTGCACAGGTTTGAAATGCAGTGTGTTAGTCCTCCCTGGTGTGTGTGATGTAAGCGAGACGTGGCTATTGTCAGCTGGCGGCTTCACGTGCTCTGGGAGGCTGACCTGCTCCCCCCGCTGGATTTGATAGCCAGCTTTAGGAGGACAGATGGTATGTAGTGAAGTGAATGGTGTGTGTGTGTGTGTGTGTGTGTGTGTGTGTGTGTGTGTGTGTGTGTGTGTGTGTGTGTGTGTGTGTGTGTGTGTGTGTGTGTGTGTGT
>NW_011352061.1:168747-175477 GCF_000735185.1 Notothenia coriiceps
AGCTACGAGCGAAACAATCTTAAGGCCGTTAGCACAGAACTCTAGCTACACTGAACGATATACTTATTGGATCTGCACAAGCTTAGATAACATCCTGAGAGTCCACAGAGTATAGAAATATAAGTATCATCACTGAGCGATCAGAACTCGTGACAGGGGAAGCAAATACAGACAACACACGAGTAGCTTTTAGGTAGCAAAACATGGAGATATGCTCACCTTTAGCTGTTATTCTGATCAAAAGTCGTAGTTTCAATGGCATTAAAACGAGAGAAAACGCGGCTGAAGGTTAATCCATAGGTTATAGCAATGTGTCTGTCACTTTGAAAAAATGATTGATAATCCATAATTCAATTTTTATGCAAAAATCGGAGAAGAGAAATTAGCTGCTAATGGTAGCTACCAGAGGTTAGCGCAGCTTCCGGGTTTTCTACGCGTCACTATCACTCCTTATTTGGTAACCTGTGTGTGTATGGGGGACTTTCCCTCGATTCCATTGGCTCTGACGGTTAGAAAGAGATGTCAATCATCAAAATCGACCAAGGGGGGCCAGAGATATGGAAAATCCACCCAAATGACCCCAGAAGTGTTTTTTTGTGCTAAATCTGTCTAAAAAGGTCAAATATCACTTGTTTTGAATCAATCTTGATACAGGGTACTTATTATATGTTTTACTTTGGATTCCTAAAGCTTTTAGTCTGCTAACCCATCATCCAAGGGTCGTTTTCAGTCTAAGTAAAATAGAATTTTTGGACGGACACTATAATTTACAGTTTTTTACCATGTTCAATCTGAATTTTCTTTAAAATAAAAAACGTCTATATTGATTCTGACTTTTCTACATCCAACTCACAGGTTTATCATTACTTTGAGAAAAAAGATTATTAATGTTCCCCTTTTAGAAGTGTAGTTATGGTCATTTGTTCTGGAAATGTCATTTTCGAGCCTGAGACCTGAAAAACAGGCTTGGGGTCTAACAGTGACTACTAAGGTTGGTACTAACATGTGTGCTAGTTATTGTAGGTAATAATCAAGCAAAAAACCCCAAAATGCTCTGGTTCCACCTACTCAAATGGGAGAATGTGCTGCTTTCTCTCTGTTTAATGTCCCTGTAAATTGAATTCCTTTAGTTCATGGACTCTACATTTTTTTATTAGAAACAGTCCTTCACCCAACATATGGAACATATAAAAAAGAAATTGCATCATAAAAGATTGATCTCTCAGCCTTAGTAAAATAATCAAATATTCTGTGTGTCAGGTGTGTGTGGCGTACAGTAATACATGCTTGAAGGCTATAAATAGCATCATAAAGGTGTATGTGCTGAATGTTCACATCGCGTGCAGCACAGCCATTCAAGTGCAGTTGAGTGGAAAAAGCCAAACAATAAACGTTGGACTAAAGGATGTGAACATGAATGCCCCCTTCCTTCTCTCCCTCGCCCCCTCTATCTATATCTTAATACCCCCTCTTCTCCTCCCTCAGGCCCTCTCCTCCTCTTCTTCCTTCTGACTGACATTTCTGTCTAAAGCTCCTCCATCCCACCCTCAGCCCACTGTGCACCTCACACAGAGCCAGCCTGTCCCCCAGAGCCCACCTGGCACGCCTCACATCTGTATCAGACCCCTGACTACCTTTAACGCCAGTCAGCTTGATTAGGAGAGTAAGCAGCCTCTCCCTCCGTTCTGTAGACTTGAGGGTATTTGGTACTCCGTCAAAGGCCCTCTACTGGTCAACCTGTTTGAGTTGTCTCTATATTTGGGCAGGGGTATTACAGTTTTGCCCTAATACTAGATTTAATCAGTAGTGTTGAACTCCTTAGTGTGCCTATATGCTTTTCTGCTAATGTTATGCAGGCTACTTCTTTGAGTAATGGTGGATGGCCAGTGGTTTATATCTGCTGGTTATGGCTTAGTTATGAATCCAGAGACACATTCCAAAAAATAGTACATTTGTTGTGAAAAACCTTCAAAGGAGACAAAATGTTACATCAGAAAGTTTGACCAAAATGCATTTCAATTAGATGATTATTTTCTCTACAACATCCAGGATGTTTGGGTACTGTGTGCTTTGGTTTGTGTGCCCGTATGCATGCACTGTATTCCCACAACTGCTCATGGCTTTAATGTATTTCTCAGTTGTGATGCGTCTGCTAGCCGAGCTTCTATAATTACCACAGCCTGCAGCGCCTCATGGGAGCATGTTAACACACACGAGTGGAGGTGTGTGTGTGTGTGTGTGTGTGTGTGTGTGTGTGTGTGTGTGTGTGTGCGAGCGTGCGAGCGAGCGAGGGCGTGCGAGGGCAGCTGATGAACAAGGGGATTTAATGACTTGTGACCCAGATCCAGCCTGAGCAGTGGTGTGTGTTGTCCAGTGTGCACAGCTCCACATGCTGCACTACAGTCTGTACACACACTTTATTATCTGACTTCAATACACCTGCAAACACCCCCGGGTTACTGCACTATAGAAACTCTGAGAATAGCAGGGAGCTGATGGCAGAGTGTTTGAGCGACTCCCCCTCCATCACTGTCAGACAGCTGTCCCCCACCTGGACGAGCTGTCACTCCGACTGGAGATCCCCCCTCCCCTCCTCCAGCCCCCCATTATTTCCCCTCGTCCCGCCTGTCCACCCCGCGCCGCTCGCCACACTCACTGGGTTTGCCGCACACAGACTTGATACCTGTGACAGCTCTGTCACACATCATACACCCTGCAATATGTAGGCAGGCAGAGAAGACCGGGGGGTGGGGGGGAGGGCGGCACAGCTGGGGCCGGAGCAGAAAGCTTGTTAAGCTGCAGACCACTGTCGCTGCCGCCTCAAATCTCCAATTTCCCAAGTGTACAGTGTGGACACCTCAATGTCTATGAAGAAAACTGCTGCAAGACATATTCAGATCCTTAGTAAGCATCAGTACAGTGGAAAAATACTTTACTAGTGAAAGCCTCGGAGTCTTTTATTCACCTAAAATCGAAAAAGGTCAATATGAGGCGGAGTGTAGGAGGTAGGAAACAAAGAGAAAGCAAGAGAAAGAGTACGAAAAAAGGAAGGGAAGACAAAACATTTACTGGAATTTACCATCTTCTGATACAGCTAAACTGAATTCTGAATTAGGTCTTGAGGGAAACAGGTTTTATCAAAGATAATAACACGTGCCTCATCCTGTACCCATACTAGTTCCTGACCATGTACCCATACCAGTCCCTGAACCTGAACCTGTACCAAATTCTGTACACGAAAAAGGAGATATTAAAAGTACAAAGAAATAATGGCAAAAACAAAGAAAGAAAGCAAATGAGGAAGGACAAATGGAAGGTAGGAGGGAAAGGAAGGGCAGAGACCGAAAGGAAGGAAGATGAAAAGGGCTCAAGGCAAGGAAAGGAAAGGAAAGAAAAGGGAACAAAACTAGGAATCAATGGGGATAAAAGATGGGGATTAGGAAGGGAAAAGAGGGAGGAAGTGGGAATAACATAGGAGATGGAACATATGAAGGAATAGCCCAAAACTGTACAGTAAATATAAAGTACTCGAGTACATGTACTTCCCACCTCTGAGGATGCGAGGGCAGTTCTGACTTTGGTTGGAAGTCTAGGTTTTTTCGCCCTAATCCACGAGAATCCTCATCAAAGAGGCCGCATTACTCATTCTGTACTTTGGTGCAGTAAAAATCAAATAATTGGATATTGCGTCCTCGTCCTTGCACGAGTATCCCGAAGGTCGGCTTCTATCCGGCGGGATGACTAAGTGACTCCTTCACCCTGTTTAGAGAGCTGCTTCCAGTGGGGCCATTCGCGCAGAGAGAACGTCTGCTTGTTGCATTTTGGAAACGTATTCCTCTCCGTGTGCCCTCATTCCGTCCTCTGCCCAATGCAGATCTGCCTCGGCTGGCTGGTTTTCGGGAGCAATTTGGAAACCTAAGAGGAGACTAACATCCCCACTCAACTCAGGCGCCTGACGGGTGGGGTGGGAGGAGTTTTTTATAGGAGGCAAAGGCAGAGAGTGTGTGGTGGGGAACTCTCCCTGTTGGCCCTTTTCCCCCTGTACCAGGCAGACACCCATTAAACTTGTTTATCAGCTGAGCTTTGTCAGTGATTCTATATCGAGGCCTGGCCCAGCAGTGAGGATCTTTAATGACGGGGGTGTAGCAGCCTCCCCCAGGCCAGCCGTCACGGATAGAAGTTATGGAAACGAGCAAAGAGGAAGTGGCCCTGACTCGGAATGACACATGGTCTGAGTTTGACGCTGACATTTATGAAGTGACAAACACTCAGTCACACGCCCCGGGATCCCTCCATCGCACCGCCATGTGAGAAATCGAGTGAGCGGCTCGATTCTCAAGGTATTTTGTCTGGGTTTGTGCTCGTTAACGCTGACGCTGAAGTGTGGATTTCATACCCCGTCCCTGCTGTCGCTCAACGGCGCATACTGATGAGTGTTCAACCAACACGATTTGAACAGGGTGTCACCAACTGTTCCCATGGTGACACTCCTGCTTCCTGCTGCCATGTGCACCTAAAATAACTATTTGTTCATTTAAATAGTCCTTACTGTTTTACTGTAACTGTTTAGGCATGTTCCTATAACAATGATATACAGATATGTTACTTCAATGATAACAATGGTTCCATACAACCCTTTTTTATGTGTTATATATCTGTATATACACAGGTGTCCTGCTTTGTGCCACAAATCGAGACGATGTCAATCATTTCATTGACATTCCCACTAATAAAACTTGGTTTTCATCCAATGGCTATTTGGAAGCAAGAGAGGCTATTAGCTGTGTCAGTTTTCAATCAATGAACAATATCCGGAAATGAATTGACTTATGGGTCTAGCCGGTGGAAAGCGATTCCCAGAGAGTTTTTGGCGACATTTGCCAGAGTTTTTTGGGAGACTCACAAGAAATGCCTGGCTCATAAAGAAATATGTGATATACAGTATGGGTACATGCTATTGGACAGCTACAATAGGATTTTTAGTTTTTAAGGGTTAGATGTTGAAATCTAAACAGCATCACAGTAACATGTCCCACATTCTCATCCACAAACATACCTATTGTCCCACATGTGGCTTGTTGTCACCCTAATTCGTTGTTTTTTTTTAAGGCTAATGTTCTTTTTTTTAGACAGAAATCTTTAGTTTAAGCACTAAACTGATTGTGAGCAACAAAACATTGACTGGGATAGAGCCTAATCAACATAATGCATATAAAGTGGCAGACAGGAGTGGGCGTCTCCCCCAGGGCCGCTAACCCTGTGTGTCAGCTGCTTTTTGATCATTTGATTAACTCTGGAATATGCACCACTAATGCTAAGAGCCTTTGTCCTGCATTACCACCTGTGTCCGTCCACATTTACCTCGAGTATCAGAGGGAACAAGCCTTGGAAATAAAGCCAGTCTACATTGTGAGGGTCTTTCAGTGAGTCAGCACTCTCAAATGAACAATGATAAATATGGGCTGTCAGGACGACTTATATTGTTAAAGCAGGACTTACAGCCCAAAGTGATTTGACTACACGCACGGCTCTGGCTAATGAGACACTTCTAGTCGAGCAGTTGGTTTATTTACGTAGCCCACAATACCTTGCTGTAACGGCATCTTCTCCCATTCAAGATGCCTGCAGTGTGCACGGCTGCTTGTGTCCGTGAATTGTGTGTGCACTTCTGCATGCTGTGCAAATGTCTCCCCAAGGATGTCAAATAGATTCTAATTAGCTCGGCAGATTTTAATGAACATACACCGGTTCATCACCGGGGTAGTGGCCTGGCTGAATGCATGTGTAACCAATCGCACTTCTCCACAGTTTAGAGGGGCACGATGCCTCTCCGTAACATTCCCTCTACGTCTTCCCCAAGAAAGTATTTCACTAAGGTCGATGAGTTTTAGTTTTAATACATTTTCTGTTTCTCTTTCCTTGATGGCCACATTGATTTCCTTCAATCAGAAACAGTTCTTGAACTAAATCAAATGTCACAGAGCAGAGACGCTATTCCTCCAACGGCATTAGCTTGTGTACAAAAGGTGAAGCTCCAGAGACCTGCGGTATACTCACACCTGCAATTAAAATGCAGCTGTGGTACAACTTTCAATTTGAAGGGAACACTGACATTTTGGGAAATACGCCATCTTGCCAAGTTTTATGTAGAGATCAATATCAAGTCCAAGGCTATCTGTTTTTAGTGCTGAGATACAGGATGTTTCCTAACTATCTTAGCCAAGGATCTCCACAACACATTACGTACACTTTCCAACAACTCCAAAGCTATTTATTATGGGTAATGTAGTGTTGTGTTTTCGGAGCTGCACCTTAGCTGTATGTTTTTATATCCTGGAACTGTTGAAAAACCTTGTTTTTACTTATTATTTCAGTCATTACCAGTGACACACAATTTAGATTTTGCACCAATTTGAAGGGAGAATACTATTGAATGTTAGAAAATCAGATTTAAACCACGCCCACTTCCTGTCTTTTTTTCATTTTGTTGGTTGCACACATGCCGATAATAACGTCTCTGTGCGCCTGTATACCTTGAGCAGCTTTTGAATTGTTGCTCAACTGAGTTGAAACAGTTAAGGCAGTCCTCTACACACACACACACACACACACACACACACACACACACACACACACACACACACACACACACACACACACACACACACACACACACACACACACACACACTACTCTCCTCCTCACACACACACACACACACACACACTAC
>NW_011352061.1:175490-186994 GCF_000735185.1 Notothenia coriiceps
GTTGAAACAGTTAAGGCAGTCCTCTACACACACACACACACACACACACACACACACACACACACACACACACACACACACACACACACATCCTCCTCTTTCTGCAATATATACCCAGCGCTGCCTTTTGATCACAGCGACTTCTCCAGCTGTCAGACGCCTGCTTTGTCTTTCCTACCGCTGACACTCGGTGTTAACAACTGCTGCTGCTGTTCATATAGAAGCAACACACTTGTAACCTAAGTTTGCTGACACTAGTGTTTCTACGGACACTTGCATGTAGCTGCCAGAGATATAGAAAAGCAGCCCTGTCACACACACACACACACACACACACACACACACACACACACACACACACACACACACACACACACACACACACACACACACACACACACACACACAGCATACATACATGGATTTGTTTCTGCTCCCAAAGCTCGCTCGTCCTAGATCAGCAAATGTTGTTTTCTTTTGAAGCTGAGAACAAACATCTGTCATTGTCAAATGAAACAAGGAGGAGACTTGTTATCGGGAGAGGAGTCACATCTCATCAAAGAGCTTCTCACGGAAAAACGAGGAAAACCCAGACATCAGATTTATATTATTTACCTGCTCCGAAAATGATTAAACTGAGCACCATCTGTGTGGCTGTCGCTGATGTGTTGATCGAGTTCATGCAATCTGGTATTAACGCTATCATTTGGCTTCGGTTTCTACTTAGATGTGTGTTTGATAAGCTTATTAAACTTGCCGAAGTGACCTTTAAGAGTGTGTTTCTCTTAATACTCAGCTCAGAGACACACACACACTCCTTTTGTTTTTGCTCATAGAAAGCCAAAGCATGGCTGCAGTTCTAATTAAAGACACGGGTCACATCCTCTGTGTTGTGTCTGCTGTTGTGTGGGTTGAGATTAACCCACGTACAGTTATTATTACCCATGCTCGGTCCTATAAGACGATCCTGCTTTGAAACAGTCACCAAATAATAGTATAACGATGTATCATTAAGAGAACAAATATCCTTTATCATTTGAAAACACATTTGGGTAGTTGAAGCAGGTAATTAGCTCAGTATTCTAAAGGAATGTTCAATGGAAAAGAGCCTTACTTTACACTTTTTTCGGCTGTTCCGTGGCAGATATATTTACATAAAATAGTCCATTTTTTAGATGTTTTAAAGCATTTTTGTTCATTTAGACAAGTCTTTTTTGTACATATTTTCAAAGTATTTGTCAGGAGAAGTAATACTGATGTAATGTGTTTACTGTATATATTAGCATTACACAGTTTTATAACAGCTTTAAGCCAATCAAAAAAAAACAGAACGATAACAATTTCCAACAAGTCCTTAGACTTTAGTCCTTCACCTGATCTGACCTATTGTGGTCTAAATGGTTAGTAAGGGACACAACGTTCCCTTCTGCTATGCTGTCAAAATCTAACTTTCAAATCACACAGTATTTGAATTATATCAAGCTATGTAGTAGAAAAATATGTATCTGTCAGCAAACCCCAGGAAAACATTTCATTTTTCACAAGCAGTAGTACATCAGGGACTTGTATTCTTTCGAACATGACTTTATGACTTGCTTTCTGCCTCTAGTCAGTGTGCAGAGATCAGTGTGTGCCTCACTCTGCCTCCAGCCTAAAGCCAGTCTCTGTGCACAGTTATGTGAAAAGTTAAAATAGCCTCATTAAACTGCTCATTAGCTGCGTGATAAAGTCACAGCAGGACAACACTGCGTTTTGTTGAACAAGATTTAAGAGTGCCTTTTTGGACTTTGGGAGGTAAAGAGAACCTGCTCTAGTGATAAATACATTTAGACTTCTCCACAGGCGTTAATGATGAAAGGAAATAAATGACACTGGTGTCGCCCTGGAGAATAGTTGTGTAGTCTGGGGATACAGGACGCAGCCTAGCCATGCAGCTAATCTGCAGCTTAAGGGAAAAAGGAGAAGAGGAACGTCCACATTTGTCTTTTTCAGTCATTATCATAACTAAGTGAGTCATAGCTCGGCCGTCATCCAAAATCTGCCACATGATGTGACCCTCAGATGCAGCTGCCGCCCTGCGACAGGCACGCTGTGTTTGTTTCAGTCAGGGCAGGTTATGTGTAACACCAGGCGGGCCCCATGTGGCTGTAACACCGCCGCCTAATTACAAGCCTCAGCTGATCGTCTTCTCTCCACCTCCCCTCGCCGGCCTGGTGGGCGACTTCACTCCGACAGACTCTGCACGGCCGCGCTGACCTTGCTTAGCCTTTCCCTTCCCATCATTCCCTTTGATAATTAACATTTCATGTGGGAGCTGCAGGAGAGATTATCTTCTGGACAGGGAGCACAATTA
This sequence comes from Notothenia coriiceps, assembly GCF_000735185.1. Lineage (NCBI taxonomy): Eukaryota > Metazoa > Chordata > Actinopteri > Perciformes > Nototheniidae > Notothenia > Notothenia coriiceps. The sequence continues at coordinate 177,844 of NW_011352061.1, forward strand.
AGCACTATTACTGTCATGTTGGCAGTGCATCGCTCTGTGTAAAGGACCTCCACTTTCTCCTAATGCTATTTGAGGGATATGAGAATCAAAAACTAAACAAACTCTATTTGTGATATGATCCAATAAGATTTAAGATTAGACTAAAGTCAGAATTTATGAGAAAAATGCAGTTTTTAATCTAAGAATCCTGAGAGTAAAAGAGAATTCCCATATTCAGACACTAAAAAAGCAACAGTTTTGGCTGCTACATTAATAATAAACGTGTTTGTGTGGACCCACCCGGTGTTGGTTTGGTCTTTCATGCCCATAGGCTGTTCCAGAAAAGTTCATCCATAATCCCATAATAATAATCCTCACCCAAGATCCTATAAGAGGGTCAAGACTGCGTTTACTGTTAGTGTGTATTGACGATAGGAAGGTTCTAGGAAGTGTTCGGTGTGATGACGTTTCGTAGTCTTCTTTAGTCACACAATCAAACTTCCAGTCGAGTGAACAGGAAGTGGTATCAACCTAACATATATTTGAGGTGCATGTATAATATTTCAAATCTCTCTATGTCCAGCGTGATGTCCAGTGTGAGTGATGTCATTTAATGAAATGAATAACTCTCATGGCTCTCTGGCCCGTGAATATGTTGAGCTCAAAGCCGGAGCTCCTGGCATTCTGCCGGGTCACCGTCCCTCCACAGAGCCGCGGGGCCATTTCACTCCGTGTCACTCACGCTGCTCTGCTGGCATCTGACGCCGCTGCTTTTTAACGTTAAACTGTCAGCGGAAACATGCTGTGGCATTTAGATAACACGCTGATGGTATTTCCAGGAAAAATCATTTCAAATTCCAGCTGAGATGATTTGTGCAGATTAAGTGTCCGTGCTCGTCGTTGGCTGTGCAAGCACATTCCTGCTGTCAGGTGAAAATAGCTTTTCCCCAAAAATGGCAATATTTTTTAAATTTAATGACATGGATAGTGGAATTGAGCTCTGTTTGAATACCGACTTTTCAATATATCACATTTGGCTAGATTCATTGCTGCTTTCCCATTTTATACCAACCACTATTTAGAAATGAAACACAGCCATTGCACCAAAGTAGGAAATATTGCAAATTCTTAAATTATGAGTAACTCCTCCATGTTTACAATGCATGGTACATTGTCAGTATGCCGACGATACGGTTCTTTACAACCTAGCAAAAAAAAACTAAGAAGCACTTTTTTAGCAGTGTAATTGTTACTGTTTTTGATTGTGTAGAAATAGTAGGCAGTTGTTGATTTCCAGAAGGAATTGCTTTGAAACTGTCATAGTATACATTTGTTTAATTGTAAGCTTTTTGGCTGAGGAATAAATAGTACAAACTTAATAATTTCTTGGCAATGTTAAAAACTGAAATGTGCCAGTCTGTCCCAATTGGGAATTGGACCATTTAAATGTAAACAGTTAACTATTCCTCATACTCCAAGTACTATTATTACATTAAATCAACCGCACTTGTCAAGTGGAAGAAGGCACCCTTTATATTTCTTCATATAAACATGCAGAAGGTTTGTTCCACGTACCTTCAGAGTGGTGTTCAGTGTCATATTGACAGCTCTCCTCTGGCTCTAATTTCACTGTTGACTCTGATAGATACAGCGGGGGTGATATTTCCATTTCAAGAGATATTTTTACCTCCTAACATTTAAATCACTGTCAGTCTTTTTTAAATCATGACCATGTCAGTGGAATACATGACCTTCTCTCCATTTCTTAGGATTTAAACAAGGACTTTCTAATATCAGAGGCTGTTTGATAGGATTTGTGATGCTTGTCAGTGAGCATAGAAATACTATAAACTGCTGCCATCCATGGTATTACTGTGTACACTTGCTAGCTGAGTAGGTATGTCTTTATTTTATATCATATCATATAAACGCCATTTTTATTTACGTCTGGTAGCTCTCTGATCCGTTTTCTCAGACGTTGTTCATAATATATCTCTGGTCTGGGTTTAGTTGTGTATGCAGTCTATTTTCGGGGCTTCTGAAAAGAAGCTTTGACTAATCTGCACACATCCTGGGGAGCGCCTGGTGGGCATGCTCCTTCGCTCGGCTCCTTTGAGGTGAGGAGGAGTCAAAAAGGGTAACGGGAGAGAAATGACTGGGGGAGAGAGCAGCCTGTGGTCATCCTACAGGGTGTGAGAGGCTGCCAGAGGCCGAGTAATCCTCCACCCCTTCCTCTCTATCATCCCCTCCACCTCACCATGACAAACCAGATCGGCTCTCGAACCACAGGCTGCCTCTCTCTTCTTCCTCCTCTTCTTACTCATTTGTCATCCACACTGCCTGGGCCTCGCTCTGCTCGCGGGGACAGGCTGTCTCTGTCAGGCTTGGCCGCTGAGCTCACAGGCCTGGCATGGCGGAGCCCCGACTCCCCCCCCAGTGGCAGTGCTCAGAAAGCCACTTAATGGGTTTAGGCGCGTTTGCTAATTTGTCAACAAATGTGCGATTCGGAGCCGCTGCCAGGCCAGTCGCTCTGGCACTTGACTGCAAGGGACCTTTCGATTCCTGAGCCATGGGTGAAATGAAATTCAAAGGCTTGCACATCGTCCACTATTTGCATGTTGGCACCTAAGGCAGCAGATCTCCATGCAGAAAGGCTTACAAACAGGCCGAGTGCTAACCCATTATTCTATTGTCCTAATGTAGACGGATTACCAACGCACGAGCAAAGACAATATATAATAATTACGTCTTGGCATATTTAGCATTGAAGATGATCGTGTTTAAATTCTGTCTGTGGCCCATTTGTTACATTTAATTTGCAGAAGGCTCAGTAATTACCTTAAACAGCTGATCAAGGAACATTTTTTCCAATTAAGGTCCATTTGTTGGGGGCTATTTTCAGCGGCGGATGAATCCACCTTAGAGTTCTAGCAGCTGGATTCCTGATAACTTTATAATATTTTTCAACTACAATGGAGTTGTGTGGCATAGAGGAGAAGATATACTGTATATAAAGCTGTGATACTTGTTAACTTCTCAAGCAGGCGTTACCTGTTCTCTGTTGAAAAGAGTTGGCTACACACACACAGTTTTTCAGGTCACATGGTTCAGCTGTTTAAAGGAGATAAGTTCAACTCAAATGCAACAAAAGAGCTATTATACATAGAGTACAACCTGCTAATTTTCATACAATGAGAAGGCGAGTCTCATTTACTGAGATGAAAGCTTCTTTAATTCATGAATTCAACTGTGAAGGATGCATTTTACAGAGATGCTGGCCTGGAGACTCACATTTGGAACTTCATGAATTGAATAAATAAAATATTACATAAATGAAATGATGGAGAAGAAAAAAAGGAAGGCGCGATTAGAGTCCTGGTATCACCTCGATCCGTGGTGACCATCTTCTTAACCATTTGCTTGTTTTCCACTGTTATTTTGTACCCTGTCTTTCCATTGCATTATGTTGGGGGGCTGCAACTTCAACTGTTATCTTAGCAGAGAGTGAGAAAAGCACATTCCCATCTGTCATATTATCATCTGGTATACCAAGTTTGTAAAGTGCGTGATCCAAGGTGAAGATAGCACCTGTTTAATCTCCTTTGGAATGAGCTCTCAGTTTGGATTAATGTGAAATACCTTTCAGTTATAAAGTTTATATCTCTTTTCCCTTTTCTGTTTTCATCAATCCAGGTTTCCTAAGCACAGGAGACCAGGCGGCCAAAGGCAACTACGGCCTGCTGGATCAGATCCAGGCTCTCAGGTGGATCAAAGAAAACATCCAGGCCTTCAAAGGAGATCCGAAGAGAGTGACCATTTTTGGCTCTGGGGCCGGGGCCTCGTGCGTCAGCCTGCTCACCCTCTCACATTACTCAGAAGGTGCGTCTACGAACTCACAGGCATGCAGAACCACACAGAGATACGCTCACACACAAAGGGCAACTTCATCATGTTGTCTTTGACGCTGTGGATGTGCATCATGCTTTGATACATGGTCACATCCAGAGCGTGCCTTGGTTTTGTTAATTTGAAGGAACACTCACCCTATGTTACTTTATTAAAGAAAACTGAGATATGCCTAACCCTAACCCTAACCTAACCCTTTATACACTATAGTAGACTTGGGCTACAATCCAAATTGATAGGGTTAGGGTTACTAACTCCAGTGACACTTAGTATTAATGCTCCAAAAGTCCTGAAAGTGATTGTGTCTGGATTGTTTATGTGTCTAACTGTAAAAAGATAACTATAACCAAGAACAAAGAACTTACTATAACTGGAAACTGCTTTATTATTTTTGTTTGCATTGCAAGGCTTAAGAATAGAGTTACACATATGGCATTGGTTTAATTTCCCCCCAAAATACAAGTAAATGCAGTTTTTTGAAACCTATTATGATTAATCAATTAACAGGATTACATTCGATTGACAGCACTATTAAATATTCATGTACAAATTCTAAATATTCATTTTTATTTATCTTTCAAACCACTGGGAGTTACTGATCTTTAAAGCACTTGCTGGGATAGTCAGTTCTCCATCATCATGGGACCATTTACTGCAGACTTGTATTCAGATTTTTTAGCTGCAGAAAAAATGTTTTGCCCGGTATCGCCTCGGTGCATTCAGTGTTGACAGGCAGTGAATGAAACATTACTGAGTAAATGTCTTGTGATGCACAATGGAGTCTTTGGGGGATTGGGCACCATCAATCTTCATACATTTTTAAAAAGAGGGGAGATGACATGAGTAGTAGGAATATCCCCGATGGAGACTGGTGGTGGGGCGGGGATGAAGGGGAATGCCTGAAGGTGTGGATAGATGAAATGTAGAGCTTCTGATGGCGCGAGGAACCAGGGGAGGAGGAGTGGAGGTGAATGGAATGAAGGCGTGTATATTGATTTCACATGGAAACACAACTGTATGATTTTATTACGAAACTCAAGGCAAAATGTGGTTTCACTGAAGAACGCCCACGGTTAGCTGATTTAATTGGAAGCCAGAGACGGAGAGATTGAATGAAAAGCATAAATAGTTCCCGAAGCTTCAATAAACACTGTATAACCACAAGCAAAACAAACTTTGTAGAGTGCACTGAATACTTTCAGTAGCATCAGTTATTCAAATATCCCATTCTGCACATTTTCATCAGAATATTCACAACATCATATTTGATCCACACATGCAGAGACAACCGGTATGTGTCCATTCGAGTGTGTACTCGGTATGAAAGCATTAGAGGAGAAATTGGTATGGGTTCTGGATTATCATACTGTATTTACATCCTCATCTATATGTATTATTAATGGACATCCAAAATCTCATGAATGAATGGTTTTGTGCAAATTATATAACAAGTGAGATTGGAGCTTCTTGTAAAGTTGCCATAAAGACGAGAGTACCATCATCAGCAAACACACGAAGATCACAAAAAACGTAACTCCTTCTGTAGAGTTTTGAAGTTACCGTTCAGACTTTAACAGATACTTCACATTTGAATAACAATGGCAGCAGTAAAAGCACACTGCTAACCAGGTCTTGTGGGAAATGTCTGCTGTGTGCAAAACATACCTCTCAAGTCGGCCTGGTTGAGTCACCACCACTGTGTGTTTGCATGAGTATAAATAGCACTCTCTGAAACAAAAAAATACACATAACTCCAGTGTTCTTAGTGTATCGTGGCCTACTTGCTGATTGGCATACCATGAAGCCTCCAATATAACCAGGATGTGAACACTGCCTGAGGTCAAAAAACAGAACATCTTTTATATTCCTGTTTGTTCATGAGGGACACAAAGACGTCATTTCAATAATCTGAATTATCGTTGTATTTGTCTTGCGATTAGTTTATGCTGTAATGACAAGAGATAGAGTTTGAGAAGGCTTTGTTTGTTTCTCTCAGTGATTTGGAATGCCCTGATCTAAATCGGCCATAATATTAATGTGGAAATTAATAAATAATAATTTCATTTAGCATGAAGCAGTCATGTTGCCAGACGGGCGATCACACTAACAAACAGCGAGGCGGGAGATGAAACATGCAAGAGCCTGAGACACCCTGCAGGGAAAAGGGCACTGCTGACACAGTCTGCAGGCTACATCACTAATTAGAAAGTCAGCCATGGCACATTGAATATCTCAAAAACGTACCTGCAAACATTACTTTGACCCTTTTAGATTCTGGTTTGGCCCACAGAAAACCACTGCTAACAAAACAATGTCTACCCATTGCTAGCTACTCTTACGTCCTTTTAAAAATACACATCCATGCTTTTGTCCATGTGTGAGTGTGTTACTAATACCGGCTCCACTCTCAGATCTGTTCCAGAAAGCTATCATCCAGAGCGGCACAGCGCTGTCCAGCTGGGCGGTCAACTACCAGCCGGCCAAGTACACCCGGGCCCTGGCTGAGAAGGTGGGCTGCAACATGCTGGACACCATCGACCTGGTGGAGTGCCTGCAGAACAAGAACTACAAGGAGCTGATCGAGCAGTACATCACGCCCGCGAAGTACCACATCGCCTTCGGGCCTGTGATCGATGGCGACGTCATCCCGGATGATCCCCAGATCCTGATGGAGCAAGGGGAGTTCCTGAACTACGACATCATGCTAGGGGTCAATCAAGGGGAGGGGTTTAAGTTTGTAGACGGTATCGTGGACAGCGAGGACGGGGTGTCTGCCAATGATTTTGACTTTGCCGTGTCTGACTTTGTTGACCATCTCTACGGCTATCCGGAGGGGAAGGACACTCTGCGCGAGACCATCAAGTTCATGTACACGGACTGGGCGGACAAGGAGAACCCGGAGACCCGGCGCAAGACCCTGGTGGCCCTGTTCACGGACCACCAGTGGGTGGCCCCAGCAGTGGCCACGGCCGACCTCCACGCCCAGTACGGCTCGCCCACCTACTTCTACGCTTTCTACCACCACTGTCAGAGCGACATGAAGCCCAGCTGGGCCGACTCGGCGCACGGCGACGAGGTACCGTACGTGTTTGGAATCCCCATGATCGGACCCACGGATCTCTTCAACTGCAACTTCTCGAAAAACGACGTGATGCTGAGCGCCGTCGTCATGACCTACTGGACTAACTTTGCCAAAACAGGGTGAGTGTCATGTTGTGCCATCATTTGTTGATCATGCATTCCGGCTGTATTCAAAGTAACCATTTAAGCAAAAACACAAAGATTTAGACATTTTATTGGCTTTGTAATTTCCTATACAGAGGACAACTTTTGATATTCAAATGAGACTTGGGTCGGGGTTTCAAAATAAGCTTTTGTCATTATTTGTGTATTGATGATTAACTCAAAGAGTCAAAAGGATCAAGCGGAGGTTAATAAAACAAGTCGAATCCTCCCCTGGCGCTGCAGCAACGCTGGATTTGAAAGGATTTGCTCGCTGTTTAAATTTGGATCACGTTTTTGTTTCACACACCTTGAGATTAGGTATCCGGGTGTTTGCAGCCCACTCATACTGAAAATTCACTTTAAGTTGAATAAATAAAGTCTTGATCAGCTTCATAGGCTGCAGCGTTCACTCCATCGCTCTCTGTTTGGCTCCCGTCCCGCTGATGCCTGATCAGCGGGGGATTGGCTGCCTTATAGAAAACCCAGGAAGCTCCTGTTCCTTTTTTAAGTGCTCTGCCAATAAAGCAGTATTTGAAAGTGGCCAATTTACAACAAATCTGCCCAACTCTTGGAGAAGTCTCCCGTTGTGCATCACGGCTGGTTGGTGCCACTTTAACTAATGTCAGTGCAACAGAATCGGTCTTTTTGGATGTACACACAGTGCAAATCGAATATGAGTGTGAATTTGTATCGGTTGGGTGTAGAAGTGAAATATTTCTATCTTAAAGCATGTTGCGCCTTGTGGAGAAATGAAAGACTTCTGAGGCAGATCAAAGAAATAGTAAAAATTATGCTAGGCTCACATTATTATAGGAATCACCAGATAGGTCTGAACACAGAGATAGCAAGTCATCTAGAACAACTTTTGGTCATCAGTCCCTAAACTCCATATGGATTAGGGTTAGGGTTAGGATCAAATTATTGTTTTGTGTGTTGTTGTTGATGTTTAGTTGTAATTGGATAATATACGTTTGCGTCATGTTTCATTGGCTTAATTATCACAGCTTCCCACAGCAGCACAGTGGCAGGGCAACATTTATTGATGAAGTCATTTGCAGCACAGGATCACATATTTTAATCCATATCATTGCAGTTTTGTTGCCGAAACCTAACAAAGTAGCAGTGTTGCATGTTTACCTCCACCAATAAGGTGATCTTTTTGGTCCCATGTCCCTTGACATCCAAAAAAGCTGAATAAAGCTTTTAGGCCAAAGGAGATCTCTTTAGCACTCCAAACGTATTTTCCAAAAAGTGTCAGACATACCCCTCCAGACACATTTGCTTATACAATAAATTGAAATATAAATCAATCCTACCTCTCCAACAACATATTTGTGAGTGAACACTGACCCTGCTGTGTTATTGATGTTTACCAGGCATCAGCCAACTTTTCCATTTTGTAGTTTGGCCAACTTTGAAATAAATACAGTTCATAAATCTTTTCAAACTTTTCTAATCTATTCCGATTGATCGATGGTTGAAACGCTTCGATCCTGCCCTGATTTTATAGGGACAGTTGGGGGCACGGAGGTTGCAATGGTGGGATATTTGAGTTTAGTTTTAAGGGGAGAATTATAACAACTGAAACCCTGCACATGTACTCTGCAGATAAATAATACAAGCCTGCAGCTTAAACAGTCACAGGATAGCTTGTATATGTGTCGTGGATGTGAAAGTTCTCTGGCACTTCATACGCACATACAACACACACATCTGCAGTAACCAGATGTATTTCTCTTCTATAGCAGTAAATACAACAAATGGTCCCACCGATAACTGTGCTATATGTAGCTTAAGAGGATGTTAAAGGCTCATGAACAGTGGGATTAACAACAATAAAAGCATGGCTACGATTATGTGATACACGCGCGCGCGCACACACACACACACACACACACACACACACACACACACACACACACACACACACACACACACACACACACACTGCGTCTGCTTATTGTTGTAGAAAACTCAACTTTTGGATGACAGTGAGCATATTAGCATGACAAATATACTTAGCAAATAAAATAAAAAGATG